>NC_041397.2:217758309-218033309 GCF_900747795.2 Erpetoichthys calabaricus | reverse complement strand
CAACCCTATTTTTTATAAATAAATATTTAAAAATAAATTAAACAAAAAAATCTTACACACCACCATGAAATGTATTGTTTCAATAATGTCATATTTATCAAGTCCTGACCAATGATGCAATATTTTAAAGTCTGAAAATGTTGGTCTTGGTTGGTTAGTCTCCTTCAAGACTACTTTAAATACTGCCTCTTTTATACTATATGTTCTTACCAATGAATTGCAGTTATTTTGTAATGTTCTAATGGTTCCTGATTGTAGTTCTTGCACACAGCACAGTCAGAAAACTAAGTAACAGGGCAGACATTTTATAAGTTTTATTATTTCTTAATTTTAATTTTAATTAAATTCTGCTGCTACCCAGTGAGAAGAAGAGTTGAAATGTTTATTGAATGGACAGCACATTAGACAAGTATTATAATTCTTTTTTTTTTTTTTGCTTTAGTTACGAAAAAACAAAATAAAGAGTGTCTGTTCAAATGAAATTTGCAGTGACAATTGACTGTAATGCTATTAATAAGAAATAAAAATAAATACAAAAAATTAAAAAATGTAATAACTGCTGATTGAACCACTAACTGTCTTATTACTTCTGAGGCACCCTATATATGTTGCAACAAAGCCATTTTATACATGATTTGATTAAAAATGCTAGTTTATCTAATGTACTGTAAAATGTGAATTTTGCAATGGAATTTTTATACTTTAAAAAAACTCATCTTCTAACAAAAGCATGAAAAACTATCAACCAATGTGGCTGTGTCACTCTTGAATAAATGATATAAGCATAATGTATTTATGTTTACTGACAGTGAGTTGAGTTTTTAATTAACATTTCTAAAATAGACAATATCTTTATTTTACAAGCCATCAATTAAACAGTAAAAAATAAAGATTTGATTAATTATTTTCATTATTAATTTATTAGATTAATTGTGACTAAGGAGAAACTGAAGGTGTCTCCAGTACAATGCATGGAAAGCAATAAAATAAGGTATAAGCTGTGTAGTAAACTCTCTTCCTCTTTTTACTAATTTTTAGAAGAATAAGAGTGTAAGAAATGAGACAGTATACACTGTTTTACCACACACCCTAAAACAATATATAATCCGTTTTACTTACATGTGAATGGAAGTTTGGTTATGAGGTCAAAAATTTCTTTTGAGTTCAGTTCAAATTCTGAGGCTATGAGGATTAAAATGTAGTGAAAAGCTGAGTTTTAGCATAGTTTCTAAATGTATATGGGTGTGCGTCTATGGAACCTGTGTACAATGATAACTTCTGAAAAAACTGACCAATCATTTTTAAACAAGATATTTATCTTGTTGTAGGTTTGAGGCCTATTGTTTTTGGTCCAGTACTTATCTCAATATCCTTCAAAAACCATATGACTTATGTAAAATGATAACATCCATACAAATTGGTTAATTTACCTGGAGTTTTTTCAGTCTGTTCTATTTAGTCACTGGAGCAGGCCTATTAATTTTTGGACAAGCACCTTTTCAGATGGATCATTTATTTAAATATACATACAGTATATGCACACAGAGAGGCACATGCAAGCGTACACACACACATCAGCATTCTCACGCACTTAAAAAAAGTAGATAGCTGAGCTTGTTTGTCTTGTCAGAGCACATGCCAGATAGTAAAAAGAAAAGAAATTAATACACACAACCACACACACACACAAACACAACATGGAAAAAGACATTAAGGCACCCAAGTACCAATCTCTCTATTTGTGTAGCTTGTTCATTTCATTTGACCCGATGTGTTTAGTTTTGGTGGCGCTACTGACTCGCAGTTAGGAGACCTGGGTTTGCTTCTTGGGGCCTCCCTGAATGGAGTTTGCATGTTCTCCCCGTGTCTGCGTGGGTTCCCTCCAGGTACTCCGGTTTCCTCCCACGGTCCAAAGATATATGGCAAGCCATATATTTCAAGATATCTTTAAAGATTTAGAGATATCTTTAAATGTTTTCAAGATATCTCTGAATGATAATTTGGCTTGCCATAAAGACATGCAGGTTAGGTGCATGGGCGATCCTAAATTGTCCCTAGTGTGTGCTTGGTGTGTGTGTATGTGCCCTGTGGTGGGCTGGCGCAATGCCCAGGGTTTGTTCCTGCCTTGCGCTTGTGCTGGCTGGGATTGGCTCCAGCAGACCCCCGTGACCCTGTGTTAGGATATACTGGGTTGGATAATGACTGACTGACTGACTGTTTAGTTTTGGATGAAATATTAAAGTTGTTCACTTGATTTAATTTCCTGTTCATTTTACCCTACATTTATTTATGCACATAATAAATATTAAATAAGTTAATGTATTTCCTCGTACATTATTATAAAGAACAATCAGTTTTATTGCATTGTAAAATCTTCCATTGAGTGACTTCCTATGGTATCACTAAAGTGAAATTTCCATGTGATGTATGGAGCACTCCATACCATTTTTTGTATCATATTCTAATACAGTGTTGACCAGTCATACATTCAAATTTACAGTAAGCCCTCAGAAACGTATCTCTTCAATTACTCATTGGAAAGACCTAATTCACAGTTTGCAAGCTTCTTGGCAATTATGATAAGCCCAATTAAAGAAAAAGAAGCCTGACTGCTTTTAAAAATGCAATCTAAACCTTTTACATTAGCTATTTAGAAAAAAAATCAATTAATTTCAATTTCCCTTCATAAAAGGTGACAACATATACGCTATGCATATCTGCAGTAGTACATATGCATTCAGTTGTCGTTTTTTCATATTGAGTAATATGTCTTGTATATGCCAACATTAATATCTGAAGGTTAGTAAATGTCATGTTTACGTAAGGAGATAATGCACTGCCAACATTTATTTTGGTATTTCATGGTGGCTGTCAGATATACTGTAGCTCTTTGCTCTTTGTAAAAGCATGTCCTTGAAATGCATTTTGTACATATTTTGGGGAGATGTTTAGATTAAACATTGCATGTTTCCTAAGTATGTGCAAAAGACCCACTTAAGCATCATCATCTTTAAAATAATGTTTACCATTTCAGTTTCTTCTTTCAGTAGTTAAGGCTTGACATTAGCTCAAGATACACCCAAAAGAACACTATTGGTTGTAAAAGGAGTCAGGAAATATGCATATTCAAATGATAACATGTTAAAATATCCTAATCCAAAATAATAGCTGAAACATCAGTGCAATCATTATATTAACAGAATTCTTCAAGAGGCAATAAATGTGTTTGATCAACTTAAATTGGTTTTGAAATCTCTGTTGATTTCTAAGAATTTTAATGCTCACTCTGTATGAATTATATCAAAGTGAAGTTATAATTCTATGATATATAAAGTGAAATTTTCAGACTTGTTTATATAATTATTGAATTACAAGAACGGAAGATCTTTTGGAGTTTCATTTTTGCATTGCACCAGCTCTGTGAAGTTAGCTTCCAGTTACAATTCCTGTTGACCCCAAACTGAATTAAGTAGATTTGATAATGGGTGCATGAACTGATGGATGAAAAGGATAGAAGATGAAAAATAAGGGTAAATAACAGAAGGTGAAGATTGAACTGTTAAAAAAGTAGTATGAGTGTTAAGAGGCTTGAGGGTTTAATGGCTAAGAAAAATTAGGAGAAATGGAAATTGTCCAGTCTAAAAAAAAAGTAGATAAAGTGTAAAAGTAATGGCCTTTGTATTTATAAAAATTAATTTCAACATAAAAATGCTAGTTCTGGCAGATAAATCTAAAATTAGCACTGCATTTATGATTAAATGGATGGAATACCTTTTCTAAAGGATAATATTTCATATCCTAAATTACCAGCATGGAATTGTTGACCTTCTTAGATATATTGAAGACAATTTTCCAAATGTTGTTCACCATCTCATGTTACTCAGGTATTAGTATTATTAAGTTATTAATATTGTTTTCTGAAATCACTGGAAACTGTGTAATATGTTATTAAATAACCCTAAAAATGTAATCATGCTCTCAATAAAACAGAAAAAAGTTCACTTACTTATGTATGTGGTTGTAGGTCTTTTGCTTTTTTGATTTCCAGCCCTAAAACGCACAATATTTGAACAGGGTTTCCATGACAATTCACTGACAATTTCCATTTATGCTTTAAAAAAAAACATTATCCTGCAGTGGCTGACCATTTACTTACATTGAATCTACTGTCATTATACCTGTTGTATGTTTAATATATTTTTAAATTCATTTTACTATATTCATTATCTATAGTGTCATTCTTATATGCTTCCACAAAGCTAGATTAATGAGTTATAGTTCTCTTGGGAGGAAACAATCATCTAAATATTTATTTGACCTAAAATGGAGTGTAGAAACCTGAACATGTATTAATCATATCATTTAGTACAGTTTTAAGGCTACATATTAACCATAATTTCTAATTCACTTAAGAGCATTAACAAAGTTTCAAATATCTCAGCTCAATATAAAAGCTAAGGAAGGTCCCTTAACTGTAATGTCAGGGGTCATTATAGAGTGTGATAGGCATGTAAAAGGCAAGGGACAATATTTAATAATTAGCAAACTAAATAATTTTACAAAATAAACTCAAAATTTGACAACAGCGTATTTAATAACAAATTTTACAAAATAACATTAAACATTTTGAATAAAAAAGTCACTTTAAACAGGATTCATCCCTAGCTGCTTTGTATTATAACAATTAAAAATTGTAAGAAATTTAGAAATATTTATTATAAACTTAAAATATTTAGTTTTAAATGCTTAACTCCCTTTTGTCATTATAGTGTTTACTTCTTTAATAGATAGATAGATAGATAGATAGATAGATAGATAGATAGATAGATAGATAGATAGATAGATAGATAGATAGATAGATAGATAGATAGATAGATAGATAGATAGATAGATAGATAGATAGATAGATAGATAGATAGATAGATACTTTATTAATCCCAAGGGGAAATTCACATACTACAGCAGCATCACACTGATAAAAACAATATTAAATTAAAGAGGGATAAAAGTGCAGGTATAACAGACAGTAACTTTGTATAATGTTAACGTTTAACCCAAAGGGGGTGGAATTGAAGAGTTGCATAGTGTGGGGGAGGAACGATCTCCTCAGTCTGTCAGTGGAGCAGGACAGTGACAGCAGTCTATTGCTGAAGCTGCTCCTCTGTCTGGAGATGATACTGTTCAGTGGATGCAGTGGATTCTCCATGATTGACAGGAGCCTGCTCAGCGCCTGTCGCTCTGCCACAGATGTCAAACTGTCCAGCTCGTGCCTACAATAGAGCCTGCCTTCCTCACTAGTTTGTCCAGGCGTGAGGCGTCCCTCTTCTTTATGCTGCCTCCCCAGACACCACCGCGTAGAAGAGGGCGCTCGCCACAACCATCTGATAGAACATCTGCAGCATCTTATTGCGGATGTTGAAGGACGCCAGCCTTCTAGTAAGGATATCTTATTATTATCTTATTCTAGTAAGGATACTATTGTATCCTAATAATGACAATTAACGATGAAAGAAATAGATACCATGGCTGCTGCTAACTCAGTGCAAGACCCACTAGTGTGCTCATTAGGAAATAACATTTTAAACATCTGGAAATGCATGATGATGATGGTGAAAATCTTAAAAACCAAGATAAAAAACATTAACTTATGTCCATATGACTAATGTAAATGATTGCTATGTAAATTTAACAAATAGTTTTGAAATTTCTGGTGTCAAGCCATTCATTATTCTGTTGTGTTTGACCTGGTGTCTGCTACCATTCATTGTATAAAAAGGCTAACTAATTAAACAAAGATTATATGTAAAAACAATTTACTGATTTTGAAATTGGTTAGAACAAAACCTTGCAGCCATGGGGGACCCCTTGAACTAGGATTGGAAAATACTGAATTAGCACCTTTAACTGATTCTGCCTTTCATGAATTGTGTCATATTACCTTAAAAATATGTCAAATATTTGCCATGGCGCTGGTTTTTCAAAGATGTTCTTACTTGTATATACATGTTTCTCTTCATGCCATACCATAGCGAATCGGTTCCATACTGAACTTCAGCCTCATCATCTGAAGCAGAAAGAGAAAAAAATGAGTGGCCTACCTCAGCAAACTAAAGGCACAGTTAAGCTGTGCTCACTTCTGTTCGGTAGAAGCTAGTGTCTTGACTGCATCACTTAGTACAACAAGCTCACAGCTTTACTCTGTTATTTTTTATTTTGAATATATATATTCACCATTTATCAACAGATGCAATATGTTATTACACTACAGAGTTTGATTATATACTTTACCTTCTATATTTAGGACCCATTTTTGTATCTTTGCACTGGATTATAGTACTTAATAACTCAAAAAACAGATTGTTTAATTTACATGTATTTTGGTTACTGTGCTTGGGCTCATGAGTATAAAAATATGTTTAGCTATTACATATCAATAATTGAAAGAATTTTAAATGTGCATGCCATGGGCAAATTTTTAAAAATAATGAATGACAATGATATTTCAAAAGCCACTTCTATTTTCATCAGTGAAGATGGAGTGAATTACTTTTCCTTGTAATAGACAGCTTTAGTAACTTATGTTTTAAGGATTTATGTTAATTATAATATCATTTATTAGAACATATTAAAAAAACACATTATTCATTGTTAAGAAATGAAAACATCGTGAGAACAAAATGATTCAGTTTTGATGTAATCTGTCATATCTTCATCTTGATTAACTCCTGCCCTTTATGTGCTCAGTATGAACTTCACGAATTAGCTTTCATCACATTTTCACTTAAATATGAAACAGTCATTTGTATTGATCTTTTAGCTGGCATAAATAAATAGTCCCTAAACTTCTGGCCTAAATTCATTATTATTGTTTATTTTCTAGATATATTAGTTAATTGTAGTATAGTAGTTGATACCATTCTTTATAGAAAACTGAAAATATCCCAAAGCAGCATGAGAGCCAAACAAGAAATTTCATTTAGAATGGCAAACATTTTTTAAATGTTATCAATTCCTCTCATACATAATTAATTCTTCATACAGTATTGTTATTGCCCACTGTGTCTATTACTGCATTATTAAATATTAACATTTTAAGCAATTGTATTTTTGTGTTGTATCTGTGACCATTTGAAAAATTTAAATGCATTCTTATATGAATATCAAAGCAGTAAGGAACACAAGGTAGGAACCATACTTATACAGGGCACCAATTCATCACAAGACACACCCAGACTCATTCACAACATGCCAATTTAGAGTCACCAATCAACTTAACATGAACATCTATTGGATATGGGAAGAAACAGAGTATCCTGGTGAAAACCCATACAGACTTGATGAACATGCAAAATCAACACAGTGAAAGGGCCAGGATTCAGGCCCAGGACTATGTCACAAGTATTAATTAATATTTGCATAAAATAATTTCAAGAAAGGGAACTATATAGTACTGTTTCATTTTGATAATCCTCGGGCAATCTGATTTCTTATTAATATTGTTTATCTTATTAGTAATGTGGTACTTAATACTGCTCAATTCCGAAGAAACAAACACTATTTCCGCAATATATAAAATCTTATTAGAGTCCCTACCTTTCAAAGATCCAAGAGGACATTGGGAAGAAGATCTCTTAATCAATATATCAGAAAAGGAGTGGAAGGTAGCAAAGCAGAGAATTCACTCGAGTTCTATATGCGCAAAGCATAGAATTATTCAACTAAAAATTATATATCGAGCTCATCTGTCTCGCTTAAAACTGTCCAAAATGTTTCCAGGCCAGGATCCAACCTGCGAGCGCTGCAACCAAGCTCCTGCCTCACTGGGTCACATGTTCTGGGCCTGCACCAAACTAACATCATTTTGGACAAAAATTTTTAAGTGCCTCTCAGACAGCCTTAGTATCACAATCCCTCCTAACCCACTAACAGCTGTGTTTGGTGTCCTTCCAGATGGACTGGAATTGGAGAAGGACAAGCAAACGGTGATTGCATTCACTACACTCTTGGCACGCAGACTTATTTTGTTAAATTGGAAGAATCCTAATTCTCCTCTTATAAGTCAGTGGGAAACCGATGTTTTATATTATTTGAAATTGGAAAAAATCAAATTTTCAGTTAGAGGATCTGTACAAAATTTTTTCAAAACATGGCAGGATTTAATCAACATTATTTCAGAATAAGAGAAATAACTATTATTGCATTTAACTCCCTTCTCCATCTCTTACCTATATAGATATTTACTTCTCCCCTTCTTTTGTCTAATGTTGCCTTATTAAAAAGCTTAAAGAAATTTTCCTTTAGCTAAGCTCTCCTTCTCAGGGGTGGGGTTTGATTTGTTTTCAAATTTGTTGGGTTATAAATTGATCTGTTTGTATGGAATGATTACAATGAAAATTAATAAAATAAAAATATTAAAAAAAAAAAAAGTAATGTGGTACTTAAATGTTAAGTTATTTATTTGTGTTCATATCTATTTTATGTGGATTATTTTTTCTTACATTAGCTGTTTACATCATACAAGGCATTTTCATAGATACATTAATGTCATCCTATAATTATAAGAACTCAATTTTAAAGTAGATCTATCAAACACTTAATAGACAAATAAATAAATATAATTATTTAATAAATAAATCCTGGACAGGGCACCTGGAAGTCATAGTCAAAGTATGTGTTACTACAGGAACTGCACTACTTACTTTAACAATCCTTACTCGGGTGAAAAAACCCTTTGCAGCCTGGCCTCTTTAGCATCAGAAATCAAACTGACAACATGTTTTCACCCATAAAGAAAAAACATAAAACTCCACAGAATTCCAGTTCTTAATTTTATCTGATGACTAAGCATTACCAAAGATATTACTAGTTCCACTATGCCGCCCAAGGACTTTAGATACATTTTTGCAAACATGATGGAATTATTTCAAGTCTTCATTAGCAGAATATCTGTTCTTTAGTTGATCACTTTTCATAAGTAGCACCTAGGATAAAATGTTCAAAACAATTACACATTAGATGCAAAGGTCTTCAAGACACACAAAGCAGAAGTATATAAATATGAATTAAGTATTAGAATGACTATCTCTTAATGTTAATTAACTGACTATCATAAACATTCGTACTCTTCTTTATTAGTCATAGAAATATTTAAAAAATCAAATCCATTTTAATACAGCAGAACTGAGAAACCTACATTTCTGCAGTTTGTTCTATTTGAACTAGTTAATTCAGCTTCCAGTAAAGAACACAACATGAGATACTGGATAAATTACAACTGTTATTACTGCTTTTAATTTGTTTACCATTCATTTAAGAAAATACTTCACCGTTATTACATGCAAAGCTGTCAATGGCCCAACTCACCTTTACCTTGATGAAATAAGTATTATTTAAAAAGCAAATAATAAAGTGAAATTTATTTTTTTAAATTTAAAGTACATCAATATAACTATTGGGTTAAACTAATAGCTTAGATTTTAAATCAGTAGATTAATAGATATTACACACTATTATATTTTATTAATTTTGTACCACCAGACTCACTATATTGCAGTCTTTATCAGTTGGTATAATTAGTTACAGTATTTGTCTGCTTTTATTTCTTGTTAGGATATAAGAAATATGTTTGTAGTACTAGGGTGTTGTACCATGTTAGCCATTATGAATGTAGAGAAAAGCCAAGCAAAATGACACCTTTTATTGGCTAACTAAAAAGATTACAATATGCAAGCTTTCGAGGCAACTTAGGCCCCTTCTTCAGGCAATTGCTTTATTCAGGCAAATAACTTTATTTTACGTGGATTTGTTCACTGGACACACTTACTTTTACAACATGGGCATGGATTTTTACACGCCGAGCCTCGCCTATTCAAGTACTCAACTTCGAGCGCTGAGAACAAATGCCAGTGCTGGTGTGGTTCCCTATTTACCCGACGAGGTCAGAAGGCGGTATCGTGGCAGCAGAGCGGGCACTAAGCTAAAAATGAAGCGGCTTGTGAGAAAGTGGCGTTTTAAGCCTTCTGTGCCTTCTGTGATTCTGGGGAATGTAAACTCAATCTCAAATAAGATCGACGAACTGGCTGCGCTGGTGAAAAATGTCAGAACCTACAAAGAATGCAGTTTGTTGTGTTTTTGCGAAACGTGGCTAACTAACACCATCCCAGACGCTAATGTGGAACTACCCGTGTTTAGCACAGTTAGAGCGGACAGAGATGCAAGTACCTGTGGGAAGCACAAAGGAGGAGGACTCGCTCTCTATGTCAATACACGGTGGTGTAACTCTGGACATGTTAACGTCAAAATCTCCACTTGCTGCAGGGACATCAAACTGTTGGCCGTAAGTTTACGTCCCTATTACTTGCCCAGAGAGTTTGGACACGTCATTGTTGTTATTGTATACATTCCTCCTCGGGCAGATGTGGAGTCAGCGAGTGACATCATCCATTCTGCTGTTGCTAAGTTACAAACGCAGCACCCTGAGGCGCTTGTGCTAATCGCTGGGGACTTTAACCATGTGACGCTGGACAAAACATTACCTGCATTCTCCCAGTATGTGGACTGTAACACCCGGGGAAATAAGACTATTGATTTACTGTATGCAAACGTTAAAGACGCATACAGCGCCACCCCGCTGCCTGCGCTTGGGAAAGCAGATCATAACCTGGTTCTGCTTCAGCCTCACTATAAACCAAAAGTGAGAGTCCTACCTGTAACCACACGATCATTCAGGAAGTGGACCCCGGAGGCTGAGAATACTCTGAGAGAATGTTTTAGAACTACAGACTGGGATATCCTACAGGGATCTCATAGTGAGAACATTGATGAAGTTGTTGACTGCACTACTGACTACATCAACTTCTGTATGGACATTGTAGTTCCAGTAAGAACTGTACGCTGCTATGCTAACAACAAGCCATGGATTACAAGTGACATCAAGAGCCTTTTCAACCAGAAGAAAAGGGCTTTTAAAGACGGTGATCAGCATGAGCTCAAGCGCGTGCAGAAGGAACTCCGAGTCCAGCTCAGGGTGGCTAAGGAGCAGTACAGGAGAAAGCTGGAGCAGAAGTTGCAGAATAACAGCATGAAGGAAGTGTGGGATGGGATGAAGATCATCACTGGCTGCAGCTCGAAGCGGGGTACCACCATCGAGAGAGACGTGAAGAGAGCAAACCAAATGAACAACTTCTTTAACAGGTTTGACCACCCTAACCCACTCTCACTCTCACCTCGGAGTACTGCACCCTCCACACATCCTTCTGCTGATACCAGCATAGGAGAGACATCCCCACCCATAATTACAACAGCACAAGTAATCAGAGAGCTAAGGAGACTTCGTGCCAGCAAAGCAGCGGGTCCAGATGGACTATCGCCATGACTGCTGAAGGTCTGTGCATCGGAGCTGGGGGGTCCTCTACAGCGCATCTTCAACCTGAGCCTGGAACAGGGGAGAGTCCCGAGGCTTTGGAAAACATCTTGTATCACCCCAGTCCCAAAGGTATCACGTCCTAGTGAGCTGAATGACTTTCGGCCTGTTGCTCTGACATCACATGTGATGAAGACCATGGAGAGGCTGCTGCTTCACCACCTTAGGCCACAGGTTCAACACGTCCTTGACCCTCTGCAGTTTGCATATCAGGAGAAGGTGGGAGCGGAGCATGCCATCATCTATATGCTACACCGATCCCTCTCTCACTTGGACAGAGGCAGTGGTTCTGTAAGAATTATGTTTCTAGACTTCTCTAGCGCCTTCAACACAATCCAACCTCTGCTCCTTAGGGACAAGCTGACAGAGATGGGATTAGATTCATACCTAGTGGCATGGATCGTGGACTATCTTAAAGACAGACCTCAGTATGTGCGTCTTGGGAACTGCACGTCTGACTTTGTGGTCAGCAACACAGGAGCGCCACAAGGGACTGTACTTTCTCCGGTCCTGTTCAGCCTATATACATCGGACTTCCAATACAACTCGGAGTCCTGCCATGTGCAAAAGTTCGCTGATGACACTGCTATCGTGGGCTGCATCAGGAATGGGCTGGAGGAGGAGTATAGGGACCTAATCAATGACTTTGTTAAATGGTGCGACTCAAACCACCTACAACTGAACACCAGCAAAACCAAGGAGTTGGTGGTGGATTTTAGGAGGCCCAGACCCCTCATAGACCCCGTGATCATCAAAGGTGACTGTGTACAGATGGTGCAGACCTATAAATATCTGGGAGTGCAGCTGGATGATAAATTAGACTGGACTGCCAATACTGATGCGCTGTGCAAGAAAGGACAGAGCCGACTATACTTCCTTAGAAGGCTGGCGTCCTTCAACATCTGCAATAAGATGCTGCAGATGTTCTATCAGACAGTTGTGGCGAGCGCCCTCTTCTACGTGGTGGTGTGCTGGGGAGGTAGCATTAAGAGGAAAGACGCCTCACGCCTGGACAAACTGGTGAGGAAGGCAGGCTCTATTGTTGGCATGGAGCTGGACAGTTTAACATCTGTGGCAGAGCGAAGGGCGCTCAGCAGGCTCCTATCAATTATGGAGAATCCACTGCATCCACTAAATAGTATCATCTCCAGACAGAAGAGCAGCTTCAGCGACAGACTGCTGTCAGTATCCTGCTCTACTGACAGATTGAGGAGATTGTTCCTCCCCCAAACTATGCGACTCTTCAATTCCACCCGGGGTTGTAAACGTTAACATTTAACATTATACAAAGTTATTGTCTGTTTTTCACCTGCATTATTATCATTCTTTAATTTAATATTATTTATTGTATCATTATGCTGCTGCTGGAGAATGTGAATTTCCCATTGGGATTAATAAAGTATCTATCTATCTATCTATCTATCTATCTATCTATCTATCTATCTATCTATCTATCTATCTATCTATCTATCTATCTATCTATCTATCTATCTATCTATCTATCTATGTACTGGTGTTAGATCCTGACAGTATTTTCTAATGGTTTATTGATTGGCATATTTATCACAGTGCATGGATATCAGGTTATGGTTAAATGTTCACTTCTATTGGAACTAGGGGGCTCCGCCCCCTGCTCGCTTCGCTCGCCAACCCCTGGTGTTGGGGAATGACAAAGAGTGAGATGTATGAATGAGATATAGAATAGTGTGAAGGTGTGGAGGATGCATATAGAAAGCAAACAATAAAGTGTTTGGCACAGTGTAATGGTTTATTGGAATATTTCTTTGTACACAACATTAGTAGTAAAGATGGTGTCTTGTCCTTGAATGAGTTTTCCTTGGCATGGAGCACTTATAACTTTAACTTTAACGTCAGAAGAACGTCGAACACGTGAGAAGGCAACATAAAGCTGTCCATGTCCAAAAACGGGTTCAGAGAGGTAGATGCCAACCTTGTTCATGGTTTGTCCTTGTGATTTGTTGATGGTCATGGCAAATGCAGGTTTAATGGGGAACTGTCTGCGTTTCAATGTAAAAGGTAATTCCAGGTCAGAACTTGTAAGGTCAATTCTAGGAATCAGAACAGTATTGTTAGCATGTGATCCTGTAAGAACTGTCGCTTGAATAACATTGTGTGTCATGGTGTAGACGACTAAACGTGTGCCATTGCATAAACCCTGTTTAGTGTTAAGGTTTCTTAATAGCATGATTATTGTTCCGTTTTTAAGGCTAAGATTGTGTTGTGGTAATCCGGCTGGGTTAATAGTGTTTAAATATTCTAAGGGGAAATTAAGATGGTCATTGTCGTCATCAGAGTCAACTTTGTCAGAGCTTAGAAAGAGTCGTGCCTCTCCAGAAAGTAATGCAATGACCTGGTTATTTATGTGATCAACATTAATATTTTTTGGACATAATATAGTGCGTTGTGTTAAAAGGGGTATTTGGTCTAATGAGATTGCTGTTCCAAATATCTCTGTAACTAAGTCGTCGCAGATAAAGGATTGAGGAATTGTAATAATATCTGGGTGAAGTCCATCTGTATTGGTGAGTGTACCATATCCCAGTTGTAATAACCAATTGTTATATTCTGGATCTGGACATTGCATGTTTTGTACTAACTGTATCGTTTGAAAGCAATGCCAATTGTCTGCGTATTTTAAGGTGGACTGAACAATAGCTGAGCGCATGGCATGTGGAACAATAGCCAAGCATTGTCTAAAATCACCTCCTAATAAAAGTACTTTTCCTCCAAAGGGAATATTATTATTCATCAACGTTTGTAGAAGTTTATCAATGGTGTTGAGTAAGTGACTGGATGCCATTGTACATAAATTCATTATTTGTATTGCCAGTTGTTTCTTCAGGGAAGTTAAGTGAATGACAATGATTGCAAATGACATTCATTAATCCCAATGAATTTTCCTGAATAGTGGACTCATTATTGAACGCGTCAGCTAAGTGGCGCAAGCGTTTAGCAGGTGTCTGGCGTTGATGTCCGTGACGTGTATCTTTTGCTTGTGCCGTTTGAGAGGCGCGTCGTTGCATGTGCAGTATTTGGGACGTGCTATTTTGGAGCTGTAATCGATTCGCCTGTGCTGTGTGAGAAGTCCGTTGTAGTCTACGTCGTGCATTGTTTGCATTGAGCCTTGCCCGTTTTTGTATGTCGGTCAGTTGAGCTTTCTGTTTTTGGAGCCTTGCCTGCTTGTTTTCCGGCATTTCACATGCGCGTTGTAGACGTCTGCGTTTATTTATGTTGTCTCTTCGCTGTCATTTTTGTATGTCTGAGACGCGAGGTCTTTCATTTTGAACCCGTGCCTGTTTTGATGCAGCACTTTGAGACGTGCGCTGCATGCGTCTACGTTCATTGTGTCTGTCCATTTGGGCTCGTCTCTGTAACTGTGTTAGTTGAGCTTTGTGTTTTTGGAGCCGAGACATTTTTTCTTCCGGAGTTTAAGACGCGCGTTGTAGGCGCCGACGTGTATTTTGTTTTTTCATGCGGGTTCGTGTGTTTGGTCCCGTTATCCGAGCCGTATCGTTTTGTACCCGTGATCGTGAATTCATGACTTGTTTGTTCTTCAGCGTGAGAAATATGGATAAGTAATAAGGAGGATCGCACTCACTGTGAATATGGAGCCTTTTCTGCGGTTGAACGGTTAATAGTGCTTTATTGTAATGAGATCCACCTATGCTGCATAGTGTGAAGGTGTTGAGATGATGTATGTTTAATACGGACGGTTCCTTCAGAAACGGGGCTTTGTGTGTCATTTCTTATTGATGTTAGTGTGGTCGCGGGACTGAATTGTCGTTTTTGTGAACGTTTCGTGTGCTATGTCCGTAGTCTGTCACGTTTCGTGTCCAATGGGCTTTGTGTGGCGCTCGCGGCTTCTGTTTTTTTGTGTGCTAGGGGCTTGTTGAATCCTCCTCTTTGTGTGCGTCCCGTTTCGTGTGCAATGTGGTCGCGGCGCTTCATTTCTTATTTTACGTTGCATTCCATCCGGTTCCAGTTGCTTGCAGGGGGGGGTTGCTTGGAGGGGGGGATGTGATTTGTGGGGCGCGAGCGGCTTCTTTTTTTTGTGTGCTAGGGGCTTGTTGAATCCTCTTCTTTGTGTGTGTCCCGTCCGTTGCTTGGAGGGGGGGGTGGGATTTGTGGGGCGCAAGCGGCTTCTTTTTTTTTTGTGTGCTAGGGGCTTGTTGAATCCTCCTCTTTGTGTGTGTCCCGTTTCGTGTGCAATGGGTTTCGTGCGGCGCTGTGTGCGTCGCCGGTGTCTGACTCCTTTTTTCTGTGGTCGCGGCGCCTCATTTCTTGGGGCGCCTGCACAGTACGTCTTTTGCGTCCATGGTCCATGGCCGGATGTCCCTGCGTCCATCCGGTTTACCATTCTCGGTTAGTAATGTGGATGTGTTGTAAAGAAAAAACAGTTATATACTACAAACTAATACCGTAAACCTAAAAATATTGTCACGTTAGTTTTTATGGTATAATTCTGGCAACCACAGCTGCCAGTTTTTTACCGTAAATATAACACTGTCTCTACCCTCTACTTTTTACTTTGCAAAGCATCCAATAAACCTCTGCCCTTGATTTCTCTTTGTTCCAGAGACCTTTCTCCTCTCCTTTCACCCCAAAGGGGACATCATTCCCTCCAATGTAAGGTTTTGTTCTAGAAACCCAAACTACTAGCACACCCAGTTCAAAATTCCACACAGACTGTATCCTACACTTCACAAGTGTTTTCTGATGGGCCTCACTACTGATCCTTTCTGTCAATTATGGTCCCTTGGTTTACCTGACACTTTTCTCCACATGTTCCCACATGTTCTGGCACTGTCCCTCTGTCTTTTCCTTTTCAACACACATATGTCACCTACTGTCTTCCTTTCTTTGCTGCAGTTTTTCTCTGTTACCTGAAATCTTTCTTCTTTTATACCTTCCAGGCTTCCACTCAAGCCCTCAGAATGCAAGTTATTCTGCAGCCAAACTAATTATTGCCTCCCACTGGAAGACACATGAATGTGTCGACAACAGGCAGTCCTCCTTCTACAACCTAATACATTTGGAGTTGTCTGCAGTGTGGTTTAATGGTGCTTCCAATAATGTTACTGGATCATAGTCTGCTCCGGCTCAATGATGTAAATTTTAGCTTGTAACTCCTTGATTTTTTTTATATATCCCTTGTATCGATCTGGGTAGGAAAGGGTGGGATTGGATAAGTTGCATTACTTTGTTTGCAATATCTGTTTATTGATATATCCTGTTAATTAGTCTTTACCTAATTCAAGATTCAAGAGTTTTATTTGTCTCACACACACAGTTATACAGGTACAACGTGCAGTGAAATGAAAAGCTGGTTCACTCCAAGATTGTGCAAAACAAAAGCAAACACATAGTAGAATAAATAGTAAAAATAAGAAATGTAAAAAATTAACTAAATTAAATAAAATTAACTAATATTAACTAAATTAATTTAAATTAAGTTAAACTAGATTAAAATTAAGTTAAACTCTGAAAAACTGAAACAGTTAAAGTGAGTTTTAGGTTTGAATAATTGTTGGCACGTCAGAGTGATTCTGATGGCCTGAGGGTAAAAGCTCCTACTGAATCTCTCATTTTTTGCCATTAGGCTTCGCAGCCACTTGCCTGAGTTGAGCAGGCTGAAAAATCTGTTGCTCAAATGGGTAGAGTGCATAATTATTTTAATTGCCTTGGTCCTACAGTGCTTGGTATAGATGTCCAGCAGAAAGGGCAGTGCCAACCTTAAGATGCGCACTGCTGAATGCACCACTCTTTGCAGGGTTTTGCGATCTCGGACTAAGCAATTCCTAAAGCATGATGTTGATCACAAAAAAAAATGTTGTCATACACCATTAACATAATGGTGTCTCACTAACAAATGATTGTATTGGAAATACAATGATTATCCACTGGGGACCAGTTATTATCATGCTCAAAAATACAAGGTCTTTTGTCAGCTTGAACCAAAAGATTCTGCAGACCCTTTGTATGTTAAACTGTCATGAAATTTCCTAGGTGAACAGACTGCTGACATTTATAGAAAAAAAAATACTACTTATAAAATCCCTAAAACATAAACATATGGATTTAGTGCAGTGGGTCCCATGGAAAGCTTGAGTACTTAACTTTATTCGAGCATCACAGGGAGCTGCATAGTGCCTTGATCAGGTGGCAGTGGTGGGCAGAGTGCCACCACAGAAAAAATCTGAAAAAAATGCAGAGAAAAGTAGAGATTAGTAAAAACTGCAAAGCCCTGAACAATATGATAATTATGTGCATTTATAGTCTGTTAGGAATACAACTAAAATGTAGCTATGAAAACTGCAATTTAAAGGGTGGGTTTTTAGGAGTTTTTTTAAATGTTCTACGGTGTTAGCCTGACATACTGTATATCTGTTGGTAAAGTATTCCAGATTTGGGTGCATAATATGAAGAGGCTGCTTCATCTCTTCTTTTATTACTAGCTCTTGGAATAATAGGCAGACTGCTATTAGAATATCTAAGGTTATGCCTTAGAATGTACTAGGGGGGGCAGGCATTCCAAACACATAGGAAGGATTGAGATTATTTAAGGATTTATATATCATTACTGATATTTTAAAACCAATTCCAAAAGATGCTAAAACTGGTGAGATGTTATCAAAATTTTTTCTGCATTATGAACTAATTGTACTGTAACTGGTTGATGTCTTTCTTAGATATTCTTTTTAGGAGTGCATTACAGTAATCAAGCTGAATAAAAACAAAACTGTGAATTAGTTTCTCAGCATATTGCAGCGTTACAAGAGATCTAACTTTTCAAATGGAAAAATGCAATCCAAGTAATATGGTTAATGTGTGATTTAAAGTTTAGGTCAGAGCCCATGATTACACCTAAATGCTTTATCTCCACATTGTCTTTTAATACTAAGGGATCAAAATTATTTCTAAGACATTCATTATATCCATTTTTGCCCACCACTAAGATTTGTTTTTTCTTTATTTATCTTGAGAATATTACTACTCATCCATTCAGAAACACAAGGAAGACATTAGATTAGAGAGGCCAGAACATCCGGTTCATCAAGTACCATGGATAAGAAAAGCTCTGTGTCATGTGCATAGAGTAACTGTGGTAGATCACCTTCTGTTTCGATATAATCTGGCCTAATGGAAGCATGTAGATTGAAAACGCAGTGGGCCCAGCATAGATCCGTGTGACACACCATATAAAATATCATGAAATAAACTACAGTCATCACTACTAACTCTTTTCTACCTATTAAATAGGATTGAAACCAAGTTAAGATGCTGCCAGAGAGACCTATCCATTGTCTAAGTTGATTTATAAGAATGCTTTGGTCTATGCTGTCAGATATTGTACTGAAATTTCTCTTGTCACTTTTACAGACTGATCTTCACAATACACGTTTTTGAATGCTAATCATATTCTGACTGAGAATCCAGCAAAGGCACAGATTAATAGTCATAAATGTGGAAAGGATTACACATAATTTTTGGAGAGTTTAGCCTCCCCCTTTATATACTGTATTTAAGTACAGAATTAATAAATGTAGAAAATTCAACAGCATTGCTATTTTAGTCAGGAGTAGCCACCCAACAAATGCTGTTAAAGAGCACGATGAATTGACAGGTATCTGTAAACCTCTCTTCTCTTGGCTAAAGTTAGTGTTTAAGGGCTCACCATAAGGAAAAGCTGAAAAAGGATGGTGTACATGGTAAATTACCATTGGAAAGTTATAGCATACTGCTTAAATGATCCAGATAGTTGAGTTCAAAATGTAATTTTTTAACATACAGTAAATGAGAAATGTTATATTTTACAAAAAAAGAAACACTGTGGTTTAAAAAAAGGAAGAAGTTCATTAGAACAATTATGCATATGAGTGAGTGTTAGAATACCTGAAGTACAATAAATTTCACATTTTTTTAAGTGTGCTAAAATCCTCACCCAGCTGTTGTGATCTGAAGTGACCAGAAATTCAAGTCAACCTGAAAATCAATACAAACAATGAGTTTTATAAAGACCTCCAAGACAATATGGGTGATAGATCAACAGGAAAAAGGAAGTAATAGCTGAAGTTAAGTGTTTCCCTTCCTGTTAGAAAATCTAAATGGTACAATTAGAAAATATATAAAATGTTTCTTCCCTTTCTTTTTTTTAATTAATCCATTACTGGCAAAGAAAAAAATTAGGTAAATGTTTAGATGTGGTAATGCCAGAAATATTACTATTGCTGATACTCATATTTTATTTCCATAGGTATGCAAAATAAATGTTACAAGGTTAAATCAATGACCATTTAAATAAAAAAGTGAAGGAACAAGATATTTGTAGCGAATGGTAATTCACAGTTCTAAAAAATGAGCACATCTACAGTATGTTCATAAAAATTCTGTCATATTAAAATTTGTATGTATTGCTAAAATAGTTTGGCTAGAAACTGAATTCCACGTAGGTAGTTCTACAAATCACCACTAAGATTAAAGCATATCTATTGTATATCTCAGGACATTTGTATACTAGATACAACTGGCCTAAATATCTCCTAAATACCCTTTATTGAGACCAAAATTAGACTCCTAAATACCATTTTCTCTTGAGACTCCAAATATGCTGCAGACATGCAAGCCTATTAAACTGAATGTCAGTTTGCTAATAGATACACATCACAAAAGTATATAGACTTCTTAACAGTAATATTTCTGTCCATAATTCAATCAATTAATTATTACACCATTCTTGCAAAAGTGGTGTAATTGTATGCATCAGCAAAATCAGTAAATACACAGTGTGCTCAGAAAGTCAATAGGAGTAATGCTGTGCCCAGGAGATACAAAATTATAAATTTCCAACTGCAGACATTTTGCTTAAAAACTATTGAGGACTGCATTTCGCTGCAAGTTTTGGTCAGACAAGCTATAATGAACTGAAATTTGACTTTTTTTTTATCCTATGACTCTGAAATGCTTCACACAGGGTGACTTTGTTTTACTTATTTAGTTCACCACTCTATGTATTTAGTCTAAGTTTATACCTATTTTTCTTTTTATTTTATCTTAGTGCATAGACACATTTATCTTCAGGTTGAATGACCACTTACTGTATAACCCAGATAACAGTATTTATCCCAAGGGAATTGGCTACCATAAAGATAAACATCTTGACAAGATAAAGCGTTTTGCACATACTTTTATGATCAAAGCTTCTGGAACAAGGTGTTCATCTTTAGAGTAGATGGCAAGTTATCTGTGTGTAACAATATAAAATCTGGCAATGCACATAGTGGTTTTGGCATAAAAGATGGACTACCCAAAGGTGAAGGAGACAACCATCTACTTTGGCATCAAAGACGCTGTCTATGCATCAACCCGACTTCTGAATTAAGACAAGCCATCTGAAAGACAAGCTCCCTCTTCTTCTCTCACTTTCCAGCACAGATGTTTCCTTTGGTGCTATTCTTCATCTTCCATATATTTATGGAAAGTATTATTTAAGCTTTTTGACTTTGAAACAAGGGTGTATTTAAAAGTATACATTCAGACCTGTGTACTGTTCATTATTCATTTGTATTTTCCACCATTTAATTCATTTATATTTCTAATGCTGTGAGTCTATTTTAATAAATATTGCATTGATGTTAAATGTTTATACTTTGTCTACAAAATTTTGGTGATTGAAGTAAATGTAATGCACCCGGTGTTGGTACTTTGCCACATCTTTCCCACAGGGTTAGCAGCTAGGGAGTAACATCTTCAATAATGAGCAGCACAGTAGGGTGTAATTCACCATAGGTAAGTGACAATAACTAAGGTGTGTCAGTCTCCACTGGCTACACTAGGGGAAACCTATCTGGACTAGCCAAGCCAGAACTAGTGAACCCTATGTGGAGTACTGAGGAGTGATAGGCTGTGCAGATATCACTCATAATCAGTGCTTAAGTGTGAGTATGTGAGTCCTTCTGTATGACTTTGTATGTGTATATACTATTAAGAAAAATTAGGTGGATTAGCTAAATTAGTTGGATAGGACTGTAGAGCTTAATGTGCTAAATGGCATGTTCTCATTACATTTTTTTCTAAAGTTCTATTGTTCTCAAACAAGAGTATGTAAACCATTCCATAACAAATCTTGTGAGCATCCTTCAGAATTATACATGCTGTTTGTTTAAAACAGAGTAAAGTAGCATTTTGTCATAGTGATACATCCATCCATCCATCCATCCATTTTCCAACCCGCTGAATCCGAACACAGGGTCACGGGGGTCTGCTGGAGCCAATCCCAGCCAACACAGGGCACAAGGCAGGAAACAATCCCGGGCAGGGTGCCAACCCACCGCAGATAGTGATACATATCAAACACTAATGTGTAGTAGATCTGAAATAGCCTAACATTAAGCATGCTTTGTATCACCCTTAAAAGAGTAGTTTCACATGACTTCCATGAATTGGCACTTGCCTCATGACAGCACTTGTGCATTTTTACAAGTTACTCTATCACTGCAATTTTTGTCAAAAGTTTATCAATTTTGTGAAAGTCATACACTCTGACTTTATTTTATATTGACTTTTCACAACCCACATCATTACAAGGCTCTTTAAAAACAACCAGGAAAAAAAATAAAATCAGCAACATTAGATATGCACTGTTTTTGCAAGTCGAGCCTTTAAATATTTAGAGAATATTTAATAATAATAATAATATTTATTTTTTGATTATTCTGCTAATCAAAAAAAAAATCAGGCACTGATACATAGTAGAGAGGCATGTAGATACCTGGAAAAACCCTAACCTGATAGGTGTCATCACCTACATAGATTTTGTTTAAAAAAAAATCTGTCTCTTTCTGAAATCTGATAATGAAATTTTATTGGATTTGCTCTCTTTTCAAATGTCTTTCATGTTAAGGTTAAATTTACTGCTGGAATAGAATTTATTTAATTCTATAGTATACAAGCATTAATGCTATTATAGATCAGTCAACATTTCGTCCCTCACTCAGGTGGCTTTTCTTTTCATTCATTTATTTTCCAGTGCTTATCCGGGACCAGGCTGAGAGGACAACTGTCTTAATATTGAAGCCCATATGTCCCTTTTCCCAGAAATGCTTTCCAATTTATACTCTGGGATCACAATGTGTTCTCAGGTCATCTGGGTGGTATAATCCTTCCAGCAAGCCCTGAATCTTCCCTCTGGTCTCTTCTCGGCTGGTTGCACCTGTAAAACCTCCACAGGGAAGTGTCCTGGTGGCATCCATATAAGATGCTCAAACCACCTCAACTGGCTCCTCTCGATGTGGAGGGTCAGCAGCTATACTCCTAGCCTCTCCTGGATATCTGCTCTTCTCACTGTATCTCTAAGGGAGAGTCCAGCCTACCTCATTTTGGCCACTTGTAGCCACAATCATGTCCTTTTGGTCATTACCCAAAGCTCATGGCCATAGGTGTGGGTACAGACATAGATCGACTGGGAAACCGAGAGCTCTGAATTCTGGCTCAGCTCCTTCTCACTATGGATCACTATAGCCACTGCATAACAGCCTCAAATCTGATCTTAACTTTGAACAAGAACACAAGATTCTTAAACCCATACACTTGAGGCAGTAACTCACCTCCCACTTGAAGGGGTCAGTCCACTTTTATCCTACTGAGGACCATGGCCTCAGACTTGGAGGTTCTGATCCTCATTCCTGCCGCTTCACACTTGGTAGCAAACCATAGCAATACATGCTGGAGTTCACAGCTCAGTGAAGCCAACAGGACCACATCATCTGGAAAAAGCAGTAACACAATTTTTGAGGCCCCCTGGCAGGCCCGGCTACCTGCTGGTGACATGTGGGCACTCACCCAGACCTGGCTACAAGTGGAGGCCCTGGTAACCAGGTGCAGCACTCATTTTATTTTTGTAGTGCTGCATTATTAGGGGCTGTGAATTGGTCTTTATCTAACTCCTTACATAGGGCTTTTCTTAGGGAGGGTTTTATTTTTATTGACTTACTTTGACATCATTTGGATTTAATTGTGTAAATTACATTATTATTTTATATTATGTGTTGAATATTGTTTATTTCATATTGTTCTGCTCAGTATTTATTAGTGTCATTTGCTGTTTTTATGTACCTTGAACCCTTTGTGTGAAATCTAAATGGGTGGAGCTACCTGATGATGCAACTGAGAGATTATCCCAGCTGTATACTGTAAATGAAGAAGCAGTAGGCTACAATTGTAGCTTCAGCATTTTAGCTGCTATTCCTGACTTTTGATTTTATGATTCTTGTTATATTTGGATTTACTGGCATCAACTCTTGCTTTGTTCTGCACTCCTGTTTATTGTTTCTGGTTTTTTTTTAAAAGTTCTTCATGCCTTTTTCCTTTATTTCCTCCTTGTTTCCTAAAATGTTTCATCCAAGAAGGGAGCAAACTGATAACTATACATTTAATAAAACATACAGTGGTGTGAAAAACTATTTGCCCCCTTCCTGATTTCTTATTCTTTTGCATGTTTGTCACACAAAATGTTTCTGATCATCAAACACATTTAACCATTAGTCAAATATAACACAAGTAAACACAAAATGCAGTTTTTAAATGATGGTGTTTATTATTTAGGGAGAAAAAAAATCCAAACCTACATGGCCCTGTGTGAAAAAGTAATTGCCCCCTTGTTAAAAAATAACCTAACTGTGGTGTATCACACCTGAGTTCAATTTCTGTAGCCACCCCCAGGCCTGATTACTGCCACACCTGTTTCAATCAAGAAATCACTTAAATAGGAGCTGCCTGACACAGAGAAGTAGACCAAAAGCACCTCAAAAGCTAGACATCATGCCAAGATCCAAAGAAATTCAGGAACAAATGAGAACAGAAATAATTGAGATCTATCAGTCTGGTAAAGGTTATAAAGCCATTTCTAAAGCTTTGGGACTCCAGCGAACCACAGTGAGAGCCATTATCCACAAATGGCAAAAACATGGAACAGTGGTGAACCTTCCCAGGAGTGGCCGGCCGACCAAAATTACCCCAAGAGCGCAGAGACGACTCATCCGAGAGGTCACAAAAGACCCCAGGACAACGTCTAAAGAACTGCAGGCCTCACTTGCCTCAATTAAGGTCAGTGTTCACGACTCCACCATAAGAAAGAGACTGGGCAAAAATGGCCTGCATGGCAGATTTCCAAGACGCAAACCACTGTTAAGCAAAAAGAACATTAGGGCTCGTCTCAATTTTGCTAAGAAACATCTCAATGATTGCCAAGACTTTTGGGAAAATACCTTGTGGACTGATGAGTCAAAAGTTGAACTTTTTGGAAGGCAAATGTCCCGTTACTTCTGGAGTAAAAGGAACACAGCATTTCAGAAAAAGAACATCATACCAACAGTAAAATATGGTGGTGGTAGTGTGATGGTCTGGGGTTGTTTTGCTGCTTCAGGACCTGGAAGGCTTGCTGTGATAGATGGAACCATGAATTCTACTGTCTACCAAAAAATCCTGAAGGAGAATGTCCGGCCATCTGTTCGTCAACTCAAGCTGAAGCGATCTTGGGTGCTGCAACAGGACAATGACCCAAAACACACCAGCAAATCCACCTCTGAATGGCTGAAGAAAAACAAAATGAAGACTTTGGAGTGGCCTAGTCAAAGTCCTGACCTGAATCCAATTGAGATGCTATGGCATGACCTTAAAAAGGCGGTTCATGCTAGAAAACCCTCAAATAAAGCTGAATTACAACAATTTTGCAAAGATGAGTGTGCCAAAATTCCTCCAGAGCGCTGTAAAAGACTCATTGCAAGTTATCGCAAACGCTTGATTGCAGTTATTGCTGCTAAGGGTGGCCCAACCAGTTATTAGGTTCAGGGGGCAATTACTTTTTCACACAGGGCCATGTAGGTTTGGATTTTTTTTTCTCCCTAAATAATAAAAACCACCATTTACAAACTGCATTTTGTGTTTACTTGTGTTATATTTGACTAATGGTTAAATGTGTTTGATGATCAGAAACATTTTGTGTGACAAACATGCAAAAGAATAAGAAATCAGGAAGGGGGCAAATAGTTTTTCACACCACTGTAACAACCCAAACTCTCCTAACCCAGTTCAGGTTTGTAGAAGGCTACAGCCTTTCCTGGTAGCACTGGGGGCAAGGCAAGAACCACCAGTTCTTGACAGGGCTCTAGTCTATTGCAGAACATATACATAAAGTACACCACTGTATTATTGTGGAATTTGTGAGACTTGCCAGGAATTTTTATTGGGTTCATCAATTCTCGCCCTTAAAGATTAACACACCCACAGAGGTATACACACACATGCACATAGCAATCCTTTTCAGATGAAGTCTTGAGTGGTGTCAATTGCCAGTCACTCCAAAATATTCTGCATAAGATTCTCCATATAGGGATTCACTACCAACAGCTCTAACAAATATACAGGTGTCACTGCAACACACAGAAATGTGTAACTCTTTTGGTTATATGCTACTTACTAAGTAAACTATGTCTTGCTTTTACTGCAGTTGTTCTAATTATTGAGGAGCAACCTCAATAGCCTTGATAAACCATGTGAGTGAGAAATGTAGCATCGAACTCACACCTAGTACCCATTTATTATTTCAATCACATTAGATAAAAGACAAAATATAGAAAATAAAAGCAATGTGGTATTTATTAATGTATAGCAATACCAAATAGAAGAACATATAATAGAAAATAGGGCGGCACGGTGGCGCAGTGGGTAGCGCTGCTGCCTCGCAGTTGGGAGATCTGGGGACCCGGGTTCGCTTCCCGGGTCCTCCCTGCGTGGAGTTTGCATGTTCTCCCCGTGTCTGCGTGGGTTTCCTCCGGGCGCTCCGGTTTCCTCCCACAGTCCAAAGACATGCAGGTTAGGTGGATTGGCGATTCTAAATTGGCCCTAGTGTGTGCTTGGTGTGTGGGTGTGTTTGTGTGTGTCCTGCGGTGGGTTGGCACCCTGCCAAGGATTGTTTCCTGCCTTGTGCCCTGTGTTGGCTGGGATTGGCTCCAGCAGACCCCCGTGACCCTGTGTTTGGATTCAGCGGGTTGGACAATGGATGGATGGATAATAGAAAATAAAATAGTAAAGTATGGATCTAAACAGACTTAGAAAAGCTTACTAAATATCAAAAGTGTCAAGAATGTTCTGCATGGCTTTCGGTTTAGCAATCAACGTTGCCCATAGTTACGTTTTCTGATGTCCAAATCAGATAATCTCATGTGTCTTGATCTGTCATTGCCCTTCTATCATTGGTTTTATTCTTCTTCTTTTCTCTTCTAGTTTTCACCTCTTTGTTTATGTTTCTCTTTGGTCTATCAGGCGAGACATATTTAAATTAAAATGTACATGTAGAGTTTCAGAACATTTGACATTGCACACATTTCAATGGCCATCCTGTCCTGATGACGAATGATTCTGATCAAAGTGTTTGATCTTTTAAATACCTCTGTACTCTTTCCTTTCAAAAGCTCTAAACTAATTGGGTAAGTACTAGTCCTAAATAAAGTAATAAAGTTATTTAGCTGACTGGAACAAATTCATAAATTACATGCACCATACAAATGGATGCTTGCAATTCCTGTAAGTTTTGTAAGTTCCTGTAAGTCCTGTAAATTCAGTTAAACCAGGTTCGTTTGAGCAAAATTATTAAAACTTTATGTAAATAGTTTGCAGTTGAAAAATTTGAAGATTTTCCACACCAAAACAACCAGACACACAGAGGCTCAACAATTTCTGCTGCCTCACCATGGTCTGTTTGCTGCTTATAAATATATGTTTATGGAGTTTGGACATTTTCCCCATGTCAAAGAAGTCAAAATTTAGTTCTTTGGTACCTACATCACCAGTTTAGACTCAGAACAGATTCTCAGAGCTCAGCAGTATGTCTGTTGATGCTGAGAACAATAAGGTGCTCATAACTGGTGACTCTATAGTGCAGAATGTTAATCCAACAGCTAAAATTAAATGTCTCCAGTAGTTATTCAGCATAGAGCATAAATTGTACTTCCTGGCCGACAAAGAAGTATCTACCTTATTGTTAAATGTAAGGACTAATGATATCTGTTTGCAGCAATTTGAAGAATTAAAGAGGAAATTCCTATCTTTATGCACCAAAGTTAAAAGAAAATGTCTGAATTTAAATGTGTCTGGACACCTACCAAAATTATATAGAGGGGATGTGATTTATAGCAGATTAAAATACCTTCACTTCTGTTTAGAAACCTGGTGGGCAAATAAAAGTATAGCCTTTGTAATCAATTGGAATGATTTTTGTGAAAGGCTTGGAATTTTCAAGGGAGACAGTCTACATCCTAATTGAAGGGAATCTTTTGTGTTATTCCAAAATTTGCAAGAAAAACTGGCTAAATGATCTGTACTAGTCTATAGACCACCAGGGCCCTACGCATTGTTCATGATGGAATTTGGCAGAATTTTATCCAATTTAGCTTTAAATAATGTTCATGTAATATTGATGGGGGATTTTAATATACACATTGATTGTGAACTGGCACTTTCAGCAAATGTTTTACTAATTTGTAAACGCAGTAAGGCCTGACTCATAGTTATAATCACATATTAGAGTTGATTATTATTTATGGAGTTGAAACTCAAAATTTAAATAATACACTTTTAAATTAAGCTATTTCTAAACACAACTTAAATATGTTTGACCTGGTTCTGCCATTACAAGTAATCGTGCAGCTTAAAACAAGGTCAGTCTGACATGTAAATCATAACTCTGCATCAAAATTTGTATATATTTTGAAAAACTCAGGCATAATTGTTGAAAACAAATGTGCTGACAGTACTCCATCATTATACTCAGAAATTAAATATGGTGTTCTGCAGGGCTCAGTACTGGGATCTTTACTGTTTTCACTTTACATGCTTCCATTGAGAACTACCTTTAGAAAACATAACATTTTTAGTCATATGCAAATGACACCCAGTTATACCTTTCTTTTACACCAAACGAAGTTTCTCCAGTGCTGTCTGTAATTAATTGTATCAGTAATTTAAATGAGTGGATGGATGAGAACTACTTGTCTCTGAATACTGAAAAAACAAAAATGTTAGTTGTTGGAAGGAATGATGCTGACTGCAAAAATATTTTGCCACTTTTTACTCAGTTGGAATCACCATTAGCTTATCTGATGGGTGTTATCTGTTATCTTTTACACTAGCCTGTCATTTAAAACACACATTACAAAACTATCCAAAACATCTTTTCAACTTGTAAATGTTAAAAGACTGCGCCCCCTGCTCGCCAACCCCCGGGTTTGGTCCTGTGGAAATACAATTTAAAGTGTTTTTTTTTCATGAGAATTTTTACATATGCATTATGTTCACTTTTTATTTTAAAACTTCAGTAAAAACAATATTTGGAATGAACTTTTCTTCAAGATTGCATTGAATTTTGATTCCTTGTTTGGTCTTACAGGGTGATAATGTAACGTATAACTGGCCGTGAGTGAATATTGTTTCTTTGTCTCTTATAAATAAACTGACTTTTTCAAATGTTTTTCCTTGTGATTTGTTAATTGTCATTGCAAAAGCTATTCTCACGGAAACTGTAAACGTTTTAATACGAATGGCATACCAAGATCTCCTTTTTGCCTGAACACCATTTCAAGTTCATTCAATAAAAATAACACTTTCTGAAAAAAACAATCTACTTACGAAAGTGGGAATATCCAGAGCCGATGTAGCTGGTGCCATTGTTCTCAAGAAGCTGCGGATTTTTGGCCATTGTGGATTACATGTCATTGTAACAATATATATCCGATAGTTCTGGATATTGCCATTGCATCATGATATAACTGCTGCAATGCTCTTAGACTACCTTGATGTGATGATGGTAAAATTACTGCTTTACCTGTTTTGAATTTGTCTGAACTATTGATATTTGAATTTTGAACGTGATCAATGAGATCTTGCATATGTTCCGTTCTAAGTTAGCTTGATTCGATTTAATAAACAAGAGACAATTAGCTGCGACTTTTACATACAGTACGCATTAATAATGTAACGTTGAGATAGACATTGAGATGATAGAAGTGGGTTAAATACATGGGAACATATTGCTAATTTTGACCCGAAATATTGTGTGGGTGTTATTCATTTTTCTGAATGCGTTTGTTTCATATTGTATACAACCATCCTGTTTCACCATCTGGGAAAAGGAAAGGAAAGAGTAAAGGGTCGGCATGTGGCGATGTATTTGACATACATGACGAATCATGCTTTGCCTTTGGATATACACGAATATCTACTGTGTCTTTGATATCTCCGTGTTTCGAAATTATTATCACTGACAATTCGTCACATGTGGGTTTATTATAAATGCGACTGTGATCTTTCGGATTCATATAGAAATCCAAGAAAATTTCTTTGTGTTTTGGTGATAAATTTCATGTAAAGTGTGATACTTTTGGACATATGGATTTGTATCCATTATTGGCTGTATAATTTCTATTACGTCAGATCGTTTAAATCTTTTGATTCTATGTTACATCTAAAGATACACCTAACAAAATTGTGTCCTTTTTTTAATTAAACTTGTCATAGCTGTAATTGTTGCGGGAACACACATTCTCATAGAGTATGGTCCATTATTGTGTAAACCAACGTTTTGTGCTTTGAATGATGCTAACGCGTAAAGATTATTGTAGACGCATATATTTTGCCTGTAGTGTTTGTGGATTTCACTTTCACCAAACAAATCACCAAACAACAAATCTTTTAATTCTTGCGGAAGCATCTCTTCATTGGGAAGCAGCAGTACTTTTCCCTGATGGCAACACGAATTAGACGACCTTCAAGTCTCCGACTTAAACTTTAAAGCCTTACAATATTTACATAGTTCCGACATATCACCTATGTCCATATATTCGATCTCTTTTTGCTGTTCTGTTATGTCACCTAGTAATAATTTCCATTTGTGTGCGCGAATGCGATCTGTAGTCTCTTTTGTTTGACATTTTCGAATTTTAGTACTGTCATATTTTTTAAATTGCTCTGCGTGTGTATCACGCCAAGGTTTTTTTTAAGCCTTTCGAATTCCATAATCATTTCATAATCTGTAACCTGCTCTGCATGTGTATGGCGCCAATGTTTTTGAACATCTTTATGAAGTTCTACTGTGTCTTTTACTCTTTGTCTTTTATTTCTGACGTGCAAGGTTTTCAATTCCACTTGTTCCAGGCTGATTATTACTTTCCTTGCCTAGGTCACCTTCTCATGGGAACATGCTTCCAATGGATGTCAGTATGACATGACTTGACCGTGTCACGGGAAATGAAAGTGTCTTTGACCTCTCTGAAGTGTCTGTCTCTCTTCAGAAGATCACGTCTCGTCGCAAGATTTTTTTTTATAATATATAGAATACTAAGAAATTAAGTCCTATGTTTATTTCTAGTAGGATTGACTACTGCAACGTGTTATTTACTGGCCATTCTAATTGTTCTTTATACAGCTTTCAGTTAACAAACACATAACTCCAGTTTTGGAGTCCTTACATTGGTTCCATGTTAAGCTTAGTACTAATTTCAAAATCCACCTTTTAACATATAAAGTCTTAAATGGCCAAGACCCTGATTACTTATCTGAATTTATTATTAGTTATAAAGCAGAGTGCACATTGAGATCTAAAGATGACGGCCTACTTAAGATTCCAAGGATTAATAAAATAGCAGTGGGAAGTCGAGGTTTTAGTTACAGGGCCTCAAAGTTCTACAATGATCTGCCTGCTAATACGAAAGATGCCCCTTCTGTCCCAGTTTTTAAATCTAGGATGAAGTCTTACTACTTTAGTCTAGCATACCCTGATTAGAGCTGGTGATAAGCTGTACGCACTGCATCCTGTTAGACATATGTACAGAAAAATAAGTAATACAATATTTATAAATCTTTACTAACCCTCATCTATTCTGTTTCTCTTCTCGGAATCTAGATATGGCATCTGTTGCCACTGCTGTATTGCCAGGCTAACTCTCCTGTGTATGAAAAAGTCATGTTGGATAGATGAGCATTGGAATCATTAGATGGAAACATTGGATGGCCTGCATATACTCCAGTATGGAAAACACGGGTGGGGTTAGGCAACCAGTTGGCCTAGGTCTTAAGAACTGTGACTTTGTTTATGACTTTCTCTTTTACAATTTTTATCTCTTCTGTTGTCAACTGACCATAGTTCATCAATTAATTAATAGGCAGATTTTGTTGGTTTCCATCTCTGTTTTCAGTTCCTACATTTTTCTCTGTGTTTTTTTAACAAAACTGTATTCATATTGTGTACCAGTTTTGTATTTAGTATAATCTATGGTATTCTTGTTTTTTAACTGAGAATTGTTCACAGCACTCTGCATCTATAGTGTAGAGGGCTGTACAAAGAAAAGTTGTAATTGTAATTGTAATACCTGAATTTTGCTACAAGTATATATTAAATCTCTCTACTATAAAAAAAATCTTGGAAGGCTTGGAAGGAGAGGAGATGTGATTTTCTCAGAGACACTTTAACGTCCCGTGAGACAAGGCAGTGAGACAAAAGGACAGCTGCTGTACAGGCTTTTAAATGTTTGAAGCAATGCAAGTGGCCGAGACGCGAAGTGGCTGGCGCATAGTGCGCCCAGTAGGGGGTGGGCGAGCGAAGCGAGCAGGGGGCAAAGCCCCCTAGTTATCTATAATTTCAATGTGGGTGCCAAGGTGATGAAGTACTTATGGTTGTTCAGAAGATTACCTCCAGAAGATTAGGTTTGAATCCTGACCTAATCACTGTTTGTGTCAACTTAGCTCCAAAAAATTCAAATATTTATATATTAGGTTAAATAAAAATTTGAAAAAGTTGCTTCAATAGTGAATAGAGTGGTTTTGGGAATATCTTTAATTGCCATCCCAAAAGTAATACTTACTGATTATGAGATGCCATATTGTTGGTCCTTGGATTACCATAACCATCCTACGGTAAACTGAATGAAAATGAATAAGCAAGTTTAAACATTTGTAAAACTTATGCCATTTGGAAAAGCTCATGTTGTTGTCACATTGTCCTAGTAGCAGCATATTATGAAATCTTTAAATCTATTACTGATTTCATGGAATTTAACCAATTGTTTCAATCTGATGTCATTCTAATTTTGCAGGTTCAACAAGAAAACTTCTTTTCTAAACTCCTTTGAAATAATTTAAAAGAATACTAGCAAATATTTATAGTGAGCAATGCCTAAAGAAAATGGATTTAGTTCCCCTGCTAAGCATCGGCAATGATATTTGCTCTTATTTTGGTTACACCTGGCAGCACTGTTGATTCTGCATTTGTTGGATAGATTGGTACAGCTTTACCACCCCAACAAGGAGCTATATTTTAATCATAGGTTTTTGGTAACCTGGCAGTAATATTTAGGTCTCCTAGTATCAATATTAGATAATTTAAACACAGTGAATGTTCACTTTACTATATTGTATGCAATAACTAGGTTGTCTTTTTAGACATAATTGATCCTGTTTTGACTCTGTTGCTTACAACACCTAACTTTTACTTTCATTTAACCATTGTCTAAATATGCAAATTCAGTTGCAGCTCTGCAGGGAATGAGATTCTATCCTGACAGCATTAAATGCAACAGAGGAACCATCAATGGATTTGACACCAACCCAATGCAAGAAACACACACACATGCTTCCACACTCACTCATTCACTTACATAAAAACACTTTAGAGGCAACAATCAATTTAACACTGATGTCTTTGGGATGTCAAAGGAAACTGCTAAAACAGGGGCAATACAAGAAGGTACATATTCGACATAGGCAATGTTTGGACTAAGATTTCTTAGACTTGACATTACTAAAGCTTAAACAACATTGCACTAACAACTACGAAAGTCTACCTCTTTCCCTTAAACTTCTCCTTCAACTTAACATTCCAGACAGGTGTTTCTGATATAGAAATGAGACCAGCACTGACACAGAAAATAGTAGGATGTAGCCAAGCACAAGTCATTGCCAGAGAAGGACACAAGGTCTGAACATGACAGTAGAGTTGGCCCATACACAACAATGTCTCATTGGTTGAAAAAGTGCAGCAGGGAATAAGAAAACCAGCATAAATTCAGAGCAATGCAGAAGCCAAATGTCTCTCTCATTCCATCTGTTCCATCTAGAGATCATGCCTGATCAGAGTTATCTAAGCAGAGACTCCAAGCAAGAACTCCTCCTATCAATTCAGGTTATAGTCGTATGATTTATCACACTTATTTTACATAGCATTAGGAACCTTAAGTCACACAATGCTGATCTATAATGCATGAACACTCTGTTCTATTCTATGTATTAAAGTGCCAGAAAGTAAGAATATGATCATCCTATGACCCATCCATGATGAAACATGAGGTCTGCCAATTAGAAAGTACATGATCCAGTAAAATGCAGTAAAATTTGGTAACTTATTTTTGCAGATAATTAAGTTCAAGATCAAACTCAATCATGCAAACACGGTACAGTGAAACTCCTAATTGTATGTCTCCTCAAAATAGTGACAATAATACAATATCAGCAAAAAGACACAAAGACTCATACAAATTCATACATAAAGTGCAACACATAAATGACAAATTATATATACTGTATATATGTGATACAATATATAAAAAGTATACAAAAACACATCCAGCATTTCTTATTATGACTTACTGTTCAGTAATCTTATTAGTAAGAACACATACTGTACTGTAGGCTGCTCAATAAACTTGGTCTATGGATTGAGACTGTCTTTGAACCTACTGATGGGAGTACAAATGGTACTGAACAGTTTGCCAGAAGGGAGGAGTGAAAAAAACAACTCTTCTGGATGGATAGGGTCTTTCATTATACAATTTGCCTTTCTTGGGTAGCTTGTTTTGTATATGTCCTGAACAGAAGCCAACTGGATGGCAGTCATAATCTATGTCACCTTTACCACCCTTTCCAATGCTTTATGATCTTGAGCCAAGCAGGCAATGTACCAGGATATTTTGCAGCCATTGTGGTTGAGTCCACTGTGCACCTAGACAAACTAATGTAAGCTGAGGAGGTAGCAGTGTTGATGAGCCTTCTCAAAAATAGCCAAAATTTTCCCCACTTTACAAAATCAAAGCAGTTATGTGTTTGTTTTTTCTTTGCCTCATTAGTCCAGAACTGAACAACTTTTATTACTGCCTTCTCCTGCTTCAGTTCCTGCTCGTAAGTTTGCACCATGAGTACTGACAGGTGATCAGACTATCTGAGATGGGGCCACAATAGTGGATGGTAAGCATTTTTTATTGGGATGCAGTCCAGATTATTACCACCCCTCATGGAGCAGGTGATATGCTGATGTTATTTAGGGTAACCATTCCATAAATTTGAATTTTCTAAGTCTCCAGCAACAGTAAATAATTCTTCAACTCAGGCCCCTTCTTTAACCAAGATGTAAGTTGCCTTAAAAGCTTGCATATTGTAATCTTTTTTAGTTAGCCAATAAAAGGTGTCATTTTACCTGACTTCTTACTACAGTTGGTATAAAAAAAGATTGCTTGTCATTGCCAGAAAACTGTTATTAAAATAAGAACATATAAACTATTTACAGTATTATAGAATAATGGGTAGCTTAAAACTGAAAGAAATTCAGGTAGGGTAATTAAAACTTCAGTGAGGAGGCCTAATGCTAATGTTGAATATTATTAAGGAGTTTTTAACTAATTAAAATCTCTTATTGTCATATAAATTAACATTATGTGTAGGATATACAAGTTACAGTTATGTACGTTGTTACCAGTAGTGTATAATAAAATACTGATTCTGCTGATGAGGATGTGACCAGTTTTATTAAGTCTTAGGCAATGCAGTTTAGCTTAATTGGATAATACATTCTTAATTGTAACTGATCTCACTGGTGTCAGTAACAATTTATTCCAATGTAAGTAATATAGTAATATTTAATTATTTCTTAAACTACAAATATTTAGAACTTTGTTACCAGTGTAAATTAAAGAACAATTAGTTTGTATCTGTAAACAATATTATGTTTTCATTAAACTAACAGCTAGTTCTTACTGTACTTTATGTATTTCAATTTATGAAACTTGCAAAAGTCAAGTATGAAACTCCATTGAACATAAAAAAATAATTTGAAAATATTAAAATAAATGTAATTGGTAATTGAACATAAAACTCAAAATCAGAGCATTACAAGAAGATTAAGAAGCTACAAAATTAATCTTACTGCACCATATGATACGTGAAATCCAATGAACTTAATGAGTAGTCTAATCATTATAATTTCTCCTTCAATTTTAACTCTTTTTTCACATACCCTAGTATAATTATTTATGTAGATTGTATTTCTGTAGTCTGTGCGACAATTGTTGAACATCTGTTTTCGTTCAGCAAACAGAGCGTCGGTGAGCACGCTGTTAATTGTGGCGATGCGCGGCCGCGCGCGCGCGTGCCACCTGCGCTCCGTCTTTCTCCCGCCCACACACCCCCGCGCGTTGGGTGCCGCCTCGCATTGGTACCTGCAGAGTAGCTCCCCTCCCCTGCCACTTCATTGGTACAGGCCAGTGCTTCAGTGCAAGTGTGTAGCTTGTCATTCCGAGGCATTCACGGTAGGATTCTCTGTCTCCCCTATTCACGTTTTCAGTGTGTTTATGTGAGCGCTGAGACCAGAATAAAAAAGAAAAAAGAATCAGCCGCCGCCTACTGAATTGGAACGCGCAATCTTATTCCGGAGCTATTCTGCATACAGAAGGACCGTTGGTATCTTAACTGGAAGCCTGGACAAATACTGTGCGTTTCCCTTTTTATCTGCACTCTATCAATTTCGCCTAAATGTACAGAGTTTTTGCTGTATGTGCCTGTTTATTTCATTTTTGGACTGAACGGTGAGTGAAAACTGTGCACCAATATTTTAAGTGGTGGGACGTCGAGAAACTGGGACCTGTCAAAACCAAGAAGGAGAGCTTTTTATGCACACCTGCAGAATGGTAAGCATGCCTTTCATATTAGCGGAAACAAGACATCGAGGCGCGACACGATTCATACTCATGCAACGGGGTTTGCATATCACAGTCCGTCTCAATTGTGCTGGCAGTTACAGTGGCGGTGATGATTGTGGTGTCGTAGAGGTTCTGATTTTGGTATATTTCGTTTAGAATGCTCCTTCTGTTTACCCCCATGCATATAGTTAAAGCTGTCCACAAAAACCAGGCTATACCAGGTTATTGGGAAGCGATTCGGGCACGTACTGCAACAGCAGTAGCGCAGAAGGAGGCGATGCATCTACAGTACGTGCCCGTATGAGCTGCACAATTTTAAAATAGAATATTTGTGCTCGTCTCACATAGTCATCAGTTCCAGTAGGAAATCGCACATGGAAAGCCACTCATCAAGATATTTGTGGCATTGGCTCAGATGTACTGGTGTGGGATATGCCAGATTAAAAAATGCATTAACGAAGCCTTTCTGCAAAGGATTGCTTACTGTGAATGTAAAAGAGAAAGAAGCAAGATCAACTACAGCCTGCAGTTTTCTTCCGAGACCAAACGGAGTTGCATGCATTTTGTATGAATAAGAGACATTATTGTAATCGGTGGGCGCTACTTTGGAAAAGACCAAAACAGATGCTACATGCATAGTCCCAAATCAGGCGAGAAGTTGAACACTTTTTTAGATTATAGTAAGCCTTTTAGTTTTGTATATGCAAGAACAATTGGGATTGCTTCTCCCGCCTGTTCACTTCTGTAGGGGTGTGTTACCCTCACAGTCCTCGCCCCAGTGTTTCTTTCTTCCTATCGGTGGGTCTTCCGCAAAAGCAAATCAAGATGAGGAACAGCAGCGCTCGTAAATCATTAATAAATAATCCGTTTTCTATGGTGTGATTGTAAATCTTGGCAGTGCATTAATTGCGATCGAATCTATTGTCACTGTTGTACCAATCTGTAATACTGGACATGAGTTGAAGTAAGTTGTTGTCCGAAGTAAGAATATTTTATATGAATCGGACAATGAATGCGACTGTGCTGCGCACTTATTGTCCAGAATGCAATTGAGGTGCAAGAAGAACTGAGCAATTGGGAATAATAACGGTACACGCCTTATTCTTGAGCAACCGCTAAGCTGTTGAACATTGTGTTTTGTTTGTGTTATGGTTAAAATGTGCTACCTAAAGGAGCCGCTGGAGGGGAGAGAGAGAGAGAGAGAGAGAGAGAGAGAGAGAGAGGCCTATTTGAGACTGACTAATCAAATAAGAACTGTTGAGTTGGAAAATTCATAAATCGATACTCCAGTTTATGCCAATGTAACAACTGATTAGATCGCCGCGGCAAACACAGAGAAGGATTTTATATTTCGTACTTTTACGCAGTTAATACGTTTGACAATTACAGTATGAAGCAAGCACAATGTTAGTGAAAAAACCACACGCACACACACACACACACACACACACACACACACACACACACACATATATATATAAGCAAGATATAACATATATTACAATTAAAGGTGTGACTTTTTCACTTATATTGGTCATCTGCTCTCCATTGACTTACATGGCAGTGCAGGCAAGTAGATTTTGCAAATTATTTTCAGAAAACACACCTCAGTGTTTTTCTTGCATTCTTCATATAGTGAAGTCATTGACAAAAAGCATGAAAGCAAATGTGGCATTTTTAATATGATAAGCATTCAGATGAATTGTACTTCATTGTGAAAATTTTTGATTAATAAAATGTGTGAGCAGTGTATTTTTAGTAGTTGAATGCTAGTATTCTGTTAATTTGAATCTATTAATATTCATGCAGTATTTCCGCAAGCTTGATGTCTACATAATAGCTCATACAAACTCAAATGCATGGTATGGTATCAGCTTTTCATTTGATTTTAAAGTAGTCAAACTATCTTTGTTGCCCAGCTGTAACTAAACCAAACATAAGTCATATCCTACATATATTTCCACATTTCACTGTAGTCTGGAAGAACAGTAAAAGCTTGATGTTTGCATTAAAACAGATAAGACAGGAATTATATTAACTGTTTATTTGTCTCGTCAATGGCTTTTATGTTCAAATAAAGGTATTATTCGCAGGTAGATTCTTTTTTTGTCTTTTCAATGGCTTCTTTTAACTATGTTATTAAAAAAGGTCTTTCAAGAATTAGATTAATAATTTGTTAAAATGTAGTCTGAGGTGACAAAAATTGTGTGCTTATCTCATAGTGGTATGGCATGGTATCTAAGTATTTATGAGCAAGAGTATTTGTCAATATATACATTTTCAAGAGGTTTTATTAATTTTCTTTACCTTTTAAATAGAACAAAATCAGTGATGAGTAATATTATAATTAATATAAATAAATCTTTCTTAATAAGTTGTAAATTAATTTAAAAAGTCTACGTTAATGCTAATGCTACGGATTTATTGCCAAACAGTTGTTATTTTTTATTGAAAGTGTAATTTCCAAGTGATTCCATTACTTAAAACTAAACAAAGGAAACCTACATAAAAAATGAGTAAGGAGCTCAATAGTTGTGTTTGTTGAGGGTAATGCAGAAAGCACAAGAGGAATTGGTAGAATTTTTTTAATGTTTGTTGAGGCTGACCTTTTAAATGCACATCTATGTTTTGTGGATTGGCGCAGCTTGACATATCATTCTCTTTCCATCCCCTATGCAAATAACCACAGCAGCAGAGATCTGCAACTGAAGAAATCTTTGCTAGTAGATATCTGGCATGTAAACTCTTCTGATGTTTTTGCTTATCTTATACTATAAATATTTTGGTGATTCTGAGTTCCTTTGGCAAGATATGACCTACTATTTTGCAGTAGTTCAACAGGGGATGAGCACCATCTATGTGTGTATATATATATATATATATATATATATATATATATATACAGTATATATATATATATATATATATATGGACTTAAAGGATTAAACATAATATAATATATATATATATATATATATATATATATATATATATATATATATATATAAAATATTGTACTTAGATGTTGACCTTTTTTTGAATAATTGTATTGAATATTGCAGTGCTTCATTCTGTATACTTCCAAGCATAAACTACAAAGTATGCTCATGAACTTCATATTTAATAAAGTTAATAAAGTGTAGAAGCTTTATTTTGAAACAAATGAGCTAATAATATTTTCTTACCGAATTATTTTTCAGATATGAAGTCTTTTAATGGTTTTTGTTAGGCCTTGTATATTGTCATATTTGTTGATTTGAATTATTTGGTTTCTATGAATGTTAAACTAGAAATTTTAGCTTTGCTTGCTCATGATGGCAATATAAAAACATTTGCTCTGCATTGCTTTCAGTTTTTGGTGTCTCTTGATGTGTCAGCAGTACGCAAACTCAAATTCCTCTTGTGTACACATAAGACCCAATTAATTCCTCAACCATCTATAGTTAACGCAGTATATGTTACTTGCCTGAAATAAATAAGCAGCATCATGCTTAATTAAAATGGGCAGCCCTTGCTAAAATCGAAGAAATTCATAGTCAAAATGTGATCCATGTGTCAAATGTGAAGTATAAGTACTCAATAAAAAGTCCCAAGAAATATCACTTTGCTGACTTAAGTGTGGCTGGCAATCGCCATTACCATTTTACTAAAATTAAAGGTTCACATGTTATGCATTTACTGGACACTGTACACATTTAAGACAGGACATGGGGCACTTTTAGAAAGTGCTTTGACATTTTTGGTTGTAGTGTACAGTACATTGTAAAATGTTTTATTACTAAAATAAAACAAGCTCATGTTTACTGTACAATTACATAATATAGCAGTCCATTCTCAACATGCTTTTGTACTAAGTGGCTGCTTGTTGGTAACACTATAAAAAGGTTATTTAATACTACCATCACTAATCTCTGTGGAAAACTGCATATGAACCTTCCATATCAGAGACACATGAACTTCAATTTCTAATACATAAAAAAAGATTCCCTGTGTATACATTTTTCTATATGAAAATTTCACAATACTATAAGGTTAGTCCTCATTTTTTTTCATGACCATGAAAGTCATTTGATGTCAGAATTTTATACAAGGGCATGGATCTTTTCTTTGGTGAAAAACAAAACTACAGTATGTTTTTTAAAAAGAAAATTTCATGTATCTTTAATTTTTTTCTGCATGCTCCAGATAAAGTGGCAACGTAGCCCTTTGGAGGCTTTGAATATTACTTTCGACATCAGGAAGAACATGATCAGTTTAGTCCATTTCTGAGCACAGAGTGCAGGATACAGCATGTAATAAATATAATAATATTAAGGTTTTTCTGACCACTCTGACCCTTTTGATAGTGGAGGTAGTTTATCCCTAGTCAAACTATGCATCCTTTTATTTCTCACTTCTAGTTCATAGTCACCCATAACTTAATTTTTTTTTGTCATTCCAGGCATCATTTGTTTTGGTGCCAAAGAGTACTAGATTAAAATGCTGCACTCTTCCAATATTTGCATAAATGTCCTAGAAATACAGTTTAAAAAGGATGAATCTAGAACTACTGAACCATCTAAAGGATTGCCTTACAATTGTTCCTTAATTGTTCTCTGGGAATATTTTCTTCCTCAAGGAAATCATATTTTGTTACATAGATTTTTAATGCAGCTTTTCATTTTAACACAGTTCCTCACCCTTTTTATAGCCTCCCCTGTAGCTGGCGCTGAAACTGATTATTTGAATGTGGAATGTCAGGTCATACTGCTGCTGACTTATTAACCCCTGCTAATGTAAGAATCAGCACCTTTACAATATTATCATGCCTTTAAGAATTTAAATTCTACCTTTGTACAGCACACAATTTGAACTAATGTTAGTGGGTTGTGGTAAATTATTTATTAAATACTGCTATTATGAAATCAAATGAATAGCAGTGGGATTTATTTATAGATCTGGCATTATGTATTTAGTTGTTCATCAAGTTACTCTATATCCAATATTATCAGTAGTTGTCATGGGCCTTACAAGCATATGTTAGTGTTCTAAATTTTATACAACCATTATCAGTATCAAGGGAGTCTAAATCTATCATCTCGTATCCTGTCATATATAACCTGTTTTATTTTCTTTTAATGTAATATTTTTATATTGTAGGTAGTGATGAGAGAACCTGCAGAGTTTGTTTTGCCATTAGTGAAATTCTCAGGATCTATGCTTCACTGTGAAAAATACATTGAAGTCAATAGGGAAGGAGGAATTGAACTAGTTTTGAGTGGCTTAAAAGTAGTGTAGTGGTGTTTTAATTGAATCCTGAGGGCTTTCCTGAAGCACTTTCCAATAATACTGGACTGATTATTGTGGCCAGATATGTGATCTGATTGAGCTGTGAGGCAGTAGTGTCAGCCACTGTGCCACTGTGCCTCAAACAACTACAGGGACAGAAAGAACAATAACCACAAATACAATACAGCAAACTTCCAAATAAGTAAAAAATAAATAAATAAATAATATACATATATATCTCAATCTCCCAGGGACCTAAAAAATATTTTGTTGTAATGAGATTCTGTATTTGAGAGCACTATAGTGCTTTCTTTAACTTGTATCCAGATGTTTGCGACCATTTCAATAGCTTCTTTTGCGTTACTTTTAATCTCCTCCTGCCTACAAGTTATGCTGCCGAGAATTTTTCTCAGTTTTTCCTTGCGATAATACACTTTCAGGGTGCGATTGATGCCCAAATCCAATGGCTGAAGCGCTGCTGTGCAGTTGGGTGGGAGGTATTCAAAGCAAACATTATCTGAATGTGGAAGGATGTTGTGGGCAGCACAGTTATCAGTCAGGAGCCGAATCATTATTTCTTCTTCATATTGTGAGGTTTCTGAACTCTTTTGAGACCCCCCACTCCCCACCCAATGGGAACGACATGCTGAAGTGCATCCTGAAGCGCGATTGCAGCATCTGTGGAAGATTGTTTGTTGCTGGAGCAGGGCAATAGGAGGCTCACATTGCTGCAGTGAAGCGCCACAGAAGCAAATCATAAAAGATCCGGGTTGCGCTGTAAGTCCCTGTCTTTTACCCCAAAACACGAGGCTTAGTCTCAGTACTTTAGCAAAACCAGCTTTATTCAGCTTGAAACAGGAACGGCACAGTTATTTATTGTAGTGTGATCTGCCACTCTGCTATACACAGACATAGCAGTCAGGCAGGATCGTGGCCAGGTCAGTGATCAAGTAATCCTGTTACAGTATCTGCATTTACAATTTACATGCTCCTAACCTTGCATCACCCATCGAGATATTTTCTGTTTACTTTGGCAGAGAGACACAGCATATCTCTGAGCCTTCTATTGCCCCGTAAAAACGTGGAGATCGCACTTCGGAACGCTCTTCGGCTTGCTGTCTAGTTGGGGGAGGTCCCAAGAGAGTTTACAAACCTCACATTTTCTTAAATGAGTGCCGCATTAATAGGAATTTTTCTTGAACGAGCATCAGTGAACCACATAAAAACGGCTTTTTCGACGTCTTCAAATGCAGCAGTTCACATACATTTGCAACCCGAGATTTTTCTTCTTGTTTTGCTCTGTCTTTCAAGAAAGTTGACAGTGTCAGTGGTGAAATTCTGAATTCACTGAGAGCGTCTTTTTTCTTTTTGCAGCAATTGAGAGCTGCAAAAAATGAAAGTTATTTTTTCTAATATGAACTGTTATCATTTTTCCGTGTCTGCCGTTTCTATAGGAGGGCGACAATGAGTAAAAATTCCAATGGATGTTTTTCAAATGTTGACGAGCAATAAGTAAAAGGTATCACTGAAAACCGCAGGAAACAAAAAAGGCAAAAAAAAAAAAACAGTACGAAGAAAGTTCGAAGAAAGAAAAAAAATTACAGTGCTTCTGTTTGGGGATCGTTGTGCACAACTGAGCTGCGGCCACAGAACTAACTGCTCTGTGGATGATTCATTCAGGCATTTCAAGCTCTTTTGTGCACTTCGTTATAATGAAAGTATCTGCTGAATAAACTTCGTAGTAACGAGATTTCTATAGACTCGTGTTATATGGGGAAGCTGTCGGGACCATAAAAATACTTCATTGTAGTGAAAATTTCGTTGTAAAGATATTCGTTATAATGGAGTTTTACCTGGATATATATATATATGTATGTATGTATATATGTATGTGTGTGTATATATATATATATATATTTGCAGTTGGGGATCCACAAAGGGAGAAGTGGAGGTGACTAAGTCCGTATGATCAAAAGGGGGGGGGGGGGTTTATCGTTAAATTAAAGTGCATATGTCCTTCTTAAGTTGGCATATGCTGGGTTTATGTCCAAGTGTCTGTTGATGGCATTTTCATCTGATAGCCAAGACTCGGCCAACTCTCTGGCGCTTTTTGTACTGGCCTTAAATTTTACTTTCACGTTGTCCCAGTTGAATGTGTGTCCTGTCGATTTAGTATGTGCATATATCAAAGATAGTGCGTCCTTTCTTCTGACAGCGTTGCGATGTTCCTGTACACGTGTTGAAATTCTTTTTGACGTTTGTCCTATGTATACAGCTGAGCAAGAATTGCATGGAATACTATAAACTGCGTTTCGTGTTTCGGCTGTCGATTTCTTGTTTTTAGCATTAAACAGGACCATGCGCAGATTGTTGGTGGGTTTATGTGCTATTTTGATGCCCCACTTGGTCAGGGTGCGTGCCGTGCCTTCTGACACATTATGGTGGTATGGGAGTGAATGCCAGGTGGGGTGGGTGTTCTGATGTACGTCGCTTGTATGCTGATTCCTTTGGCGCCTGCTGTGTAGACTACGATTAATGAATGATTTTGAGTATCCGTTCGAGGTGAAAAGTTGAAACAGATAGCGTCTCTCATTAATTTTTGTTTCCTTGGTATTACAATGCGTGTGGACTCGTTTAAATAGGGTTTTCACGCAGCTCCGTTTATGAGATACCGGGTGATTGCTGGCGAAGTGTAGAATCTTGTCTGCGTGGCATTGTTTGCGGTAAACACTTGTGGTGAGGGTGGCGTCACTATTTCTTTTGATGTAAATGTCCAGGAAATTGATGTGTCGATTATTTTCTTTTTCCATTGTGAACTGGATTGCAGGGAATATTGTGTTAACATGATTGAAGAATTCATTCAGCTGGCTCTTTCTTAAAATGACGAATGTGTCGTCTACGTAGCGTATCCAAATTTTGGGTGTAATCTGGGATAAAGCTATGTTTTCAAATCGTTGCATTACCAGTTCAGCTAGGAGTCCCGATAACGGTGATCCCATCGGCATGCCTTCTTTCTGTGTGTAATACTTGCCGTTGAAATGAAAGTGCGTTTTTTGGCAAAGTGATATTAGGTGCATTAAGTCTTTGATGGACAGTTTGGTTCTTGTCTCTATGGTGGGGTCACTATCCAGTTTCATTAATAAAGTTTCTGTGGCCAGTTGGGTCGGGATCATGGTGTATAGCGATATAACATCAAATGAGACCATGATCTCGTCCTCGGCGATGGATACGTCATTCAAGCGCTGTAATGCTATAAAATGATATATATATCATTGCACTCATAGAGTTACAGTCTTGGGGCAAACATTAGCCGGGCCACGAGGCAGGACTATCAGACTATCACTATCCATTATTTAAAGTTGCAGCACCAACAGGAATGTCTTTTTTGTTTCCAATCTGTTTAAAGATACCTTGCACTTTTTTCTTGAAGCAGTTAAGAACGGTAATAAATCTTTCATTATTATTAATATTACTTCACAGATCTGCATACACTTTTTTCTTAGGCTCCTTTAAGAGTTATTTTGGAAAGCTCCAGGCAAATTAGCCATATGGCACTGCGCTGCCAGCACAGGGATCAGTGTTATATATCCAACAACAACAACAACAACATTTATTTATATAGCACATTTTCATACAAAAAAGTAGCTCAAAGTGCTTTACATAATGAAGAAAAGAAAAGTAAAAGACAAAATAAGAAATTAAAATAAGACAACAATAGTTAACATAGAAAAAGAGTAAGGTTCGATGGCCAGGGGAGACAGACAAAACAAAAAAAAAACTCCAGACGGCTGGAGAAAAAAATAAAATCTGCAGGGGTTTCCAGGCCATGAGACCGCCCAATCCCCTCTGGGCATTCTACCTAACATAAATGAAATAGTCCTCTTTGTATTTAGGGTTCTCATGGAAGGACTTGATGATGATCCGGCGGTAGTACTCATTATTTTCGCATTATAGTCAGGTAATGGACATTTCAAATGAAAATACTGCAAGTAGTTTTCTTTTAAATACTTGCAGGGTGGAAGGCTGGAGTACTGATCAGGTTATGACATCATGCATGCCTGGAGAAACTTATCAAAGATCTTATAGTACACTTCATAAAAGTTCTGAACATTGCTGCTGCACCTCTGTGATGTCACGATGGCCTCGCAAAGCATCATAAGGTGTCTGGAAAACAAATGTTTGTCTGTGTTGTCCAAACATTTACAGGAAAATATTTGTCAAACAAAATGATATAGCAGATTCGTTTTGAAAAAACAATTTGATGAAGTTCACTGAGCAGCACTAATGCTGGGTCTAGAAAGCTGTATTATTTATATTTGTTTTATAATATAAATATTTTCAGAGTAGATTTTCTAATCAGTGGAGCAGGTTTGGCACTTCTGCCACACATCTCCTAAGCCTAAGATGAAGATGTCACATTATCCATATCTATGATGGATTATTCCATGTACTTTTGTTTGCTTGCACATACCAAAAATTTTGATTTTACTATAGTTTAAAGGATAAGTTCTGTATTTTTCAGTTTGCACAGATTTCCTCACAAACATGGCATGTATGCATTTGCCACGTGGAATTGTGTTCTACAGTTAAGCATTTTCTATAAATTTTAAAAAATAAATAGAAAGTATGTCACCAATAGAACATGGGGCACCACTATAAAATAAAAACCTAAAAACTTACCCAATACATACTCTTTGATGTGGCAAAAGAAGGCATACTTTCCGTGTTTCCACTGTATGCTTGTGACAACAAAAGGGATCTGGAAATAATCACTTTATTGGATATTCCTGGCACTAATTGGAAGGATATATTTTCTAATCACTTCTGTGATACGAGTGGCCTCCCTGGGAGGAGTTGTCACAGAAATACAGAAGTAAATCAACATATTGCTTGAGTAGTTTATTGTGATTTTTTTCCTTTGAGAGGGAGCCTCTGGAGTTGAAAAGTTGTTGCAGAAGAAGACAAACACTGAGATAGTGTGCAAACCTTTTAAAATGGGTGGACCTCATAATACTGATTTTGTTTGTTCGAAATTGACACGCTATTATACAATGTGTGTATAATCTCAAGAATCAAATCAATGCTCAATAACTTTTTTGGCTTGAAAAATGGATGCATTTCTTTAAGTTTTTTGGGCTTTTGATATTCAGGAGACCTGAAGCCCATAAGGTTCCATTATAAAACACAGGAGTGGCTATGTATTTTAAAAAATTTATAGAAAACACAATTTTGTGAGGTAAATGCATAAATACCATGTATTTGAAGAAAAAACTTTGTCTTGAACAATATAAAAATACAAAATATCATTTAACTTTAATCTTATGTCAGTTTGGTTGTGTATGTAATGGTGACCTTCAATAAAGTGATGTACCATAGCTGGTTCCCACCTTATGCTCATTACTACCAGAATAGTCTTTGTATTTATGTCACCCACTAGAAAGAAAAAAGAAAATGGACCTAAAAATTGATAATGGCTAATCACGCAAATAAGTAACATGCTTGTTGCAAATTTGTTCTTATATTTTAAGAAAGTTAATATTAAATTTATTTTAAAAATACAATTTTTTAACTTATGGGGGGAGTCAAGCTAAAGTTACAAAATGGGACTTATTAGAAAATGGAACGAACCTTAACAAAACTGATAATGTAATTTCTCAATGTAGTCTCCACCCTTCTCAATGCACTTGCGCCACCTCCCTGGAAGTGCCTGGATTCCAGCAGAATAAAAGGTTTTTTTCTTGTCCTCACAACCACTGGTGCACCTGAGTTATTGTCAAACACTACATGCCGAGGGATACTACAGTCACTAGTGCAAGTTACTGTGACTTGCTGGAGAGCAATGTGAAGCCTGCTATTCAATCCAAGCAGCGGGGACTGCTGTCTCAAGGAGTCCTTTTGCAGCAAGACAATGCCCACCCACACACTGCTAAGAACACCAGTGCTTGTCTGGAGAAACTGAAGTTTGAGGTATTGCTACATTCTCCTTATTTGCCAGATTTGGCACTGTGGTATTTTCCACCTTTTTGGACCGCTAAAAAAACATCTGGGTGGTCGTTGATTCAAGACAGTACCTTGCACTAGTTACTGTAGTACCCCTCGGCATGTGGTGTTTGAAGATAACTCGGGTACACGAGTAGTTGCGAGAACAAGACAAATCCTTTTATTCTGGTGGATCTTTTTGCTTATTAGGCATCTCATTGTTCAATATACTTTAAATTAATAATAGAAGTAATATTAAGAAGAAGAAGAAAATGAAGAAGAATCATTATATATGTATACATACTGTATATATAAAGCATTGTTTTTGTTTGGCATCCTGTTTACTCATATGTTTGGCATGTTCACATTTATTGCTAGGTTCTAGCTCTCCCTGTGGCCTAAAATGCAATTAAACAGCAAGGAACTGAATGCAAGGATGAATGTTTTATTTTGCAATGTAATGCTTTTTAAAATCTATTTTCCTTACTGAAGCATAATGTAGTTTTAAGGTTTGTTATCAATTAATACCAGTCCGAAGACTACCGGTACATGCTGTCAGTTAATGATTGTAACATACTCTATAATGTGGTAGTCATTCTGTCTCGATTAAACAATACAGTTTTTTTAATATTATTAAAAGTGTGTGTTATTAAAGCCAAAATATTGCAGTCACAATAAAATGTAATTTCTTCTTTTGGAGAATCCAATTTTGAAGCAAATTGTGGTTTAAAAATGTTGTATAGAAAGACACTGTTAGAAATAATCAGCACCCAACTGAATATATGTGAAAGAATATATAGCAGGGGATCTTATTGTAGGGACATCATGTGTGCAAAATGTCAGAAGCAGCTTGCAGGGGCAAATGTGGACATCTATCATCTCAATTTAATGTATCCAGTGTTCCCCCCTACCACAGATTTTCCGTCCATAGTTTCTGTTATCCCCTATTTGAAAATATTAAGTAAACTAAATTGCAAAGTTAAAAAAATCGTAAAAGTGTGTTAACCAAGTGCCTGCCTGTTGAACTGCATCCATCATGAATGATCCTGTTGTCTTCTGTTTTGACGTCTCATGCTGCAACCACCTAGCCAGCCTCCCTCTTCCTCTGTTAGTCATGCTATAGCATCCACAGTGTAAAAGTTACCCACTCTCATGGCATCACTATTAATATAATTTTTTTTTTACTTAATACAGTAAAACGTTCCTATGGATTTGCTTATTCACATCTAAAAAAGTGCAACCCATTTTGTGACACCTGCAGTTTGCTTGTGCCTATTCACAGCCATGAACAGTAGAAAAAAAAAATTCGGAGAAGCTTCTCATGCAGCAGTAGTAACCAGTCTTTGATGCCCTTATGTCTCAGGGGAAAGCATGTACACTGCACTCAATGGATCAAAGTCTGCCTACCTGGCACCTAGAGGAATGGGTGAGCCGATGAACCCCATCCGTGATTGTGCCCATGAACAAGGAATTCCCAGTAAATGTGGGTCATCAGCTTGGGCTGATTAAACTCCTGCTATTTGTGCACACTGCACATTGCTACCACTGATGGAAGGTTTAGTGAGGTCCTTAGGTCAGCCCTGCTATGGTTACTTGTGGTTTCTGGCAGAGCGCCTAGAAAACAATCAAATGTGACTGTAGAGGAGGTAAAACTTGTAACCCAAATTTACTGTAGGTGAACTAATCGAGTGCCAAATGCAGAGGACAAGCGCATCTGAATGACCCCGTTTCTTCATGCCAGTCCTCCACTTTAGGATCGATGTTTCTTTACTATCTGCATGAGGTTTTCAGGAATATAGCTCCTGCAGACTGACCGTATGTAGAGTTTGGTATTATCTACGGATTTTATTCTTCCACAGTGGAGCATGGAACATATCACCCATGGATATGGGGGGACTACTGTACATTCATGGGAGCACTGGGTCTTTATTGAATATGGTGCCTTTAAGATGAATGACAGATGAGTGCCTTTAAAGAAGACATCCATTATAGCTGATGCTTTAATTAAATAATAATTACTTTTTAATTAAGCTTCCAGATATTACAGATTCGCTTATCAAGGAACTCTGCGATGGGCTGGCACCCTGTCTATGGTTTGTTCCTGCCTTGTGCATTGTACTAGTTGGCATAGGCTCCAGCAGACCTCTGTGACCCTGTTCAGGACTAAGCGGATTTGTAAATGACTGACTGACCTACCAAGATCCATTAGCTGAATTTTCATTTCTTATATTAAAATGGTATATCATATCTGTATATTTTCAACATATTGTAAAGATCTTTAAAATGGAATTTTAAGGAAATTTGCCTGGTGCTTCATGTTTAGGGCTACTAATATGAGAAAAGAACACTTATCCTGTTTGTTTCTAAAATGACAAAAAAAAGCTGCAAACATATTTACACCATGATCTTTAAAGACACTAATTTCTATTACACAAGTAAGTAACCACTTTCTTTTTTTTGTAATCCTTAGACACAGGAGTGTTTCTCACTTTCTCCCGGGTTTTAGAAAGTCCGCTATCAATTTAAAGTGGGAAAAATTAACATATTAAGACTAAATACAGTTGACAATTCAAGTTCATTGATCTGAGCTATGGATGTAGCTATGGATGGTTAGCAGAGGTCAGCTTCAAATATAAGAGAATCAGTGTTGAGCAGGTTCTACGGGTGGTATACTGGTGAGTGATTATGCTTACAATCCTAATAAGTAACTCCACAGAGAATACAACAGAAGCTGGGGCAGCTTGGGGCCATGACAAAAACAGCGAGGAAAAGTATAATTAAGAAAAAAGTTTAATGTTGTAAACAGGGATCAAACCTGAATTTCTTAGTTTCATGACAAACATGATAGATAGATAGATAGATAGATAGATAGATAGATAGATACTTTATTAATGCTAGCATGTATTAAACATTAATTAATTAAACATGCTAGAGGATGCTGTTTCTCTGTTGGTAAATCAGTCACAGTGTATAATTTCAGGACTTCAAGCAACAGCTTCAGTTGGACAAAGGACAAAACCAAATTTATATTGCAAAAACTGGACATATGGTGAGAAGCTCCTGTATTCAAAAAAATGTTTGTTGGAGGGAATCACAGGAAAAATTCCACATAAATTAACCAAGTAATTCAAACTCAGATCACAGTGTTTAATCTAACACTAGTCAAATTAGTTACTCTAACTGCAGTGGAATAAATTAGGTTAACTTTACTTATTTGAGTTACTCAAACTCATTTTAACTTAGAAGTTGTTTTAAATCCATTTGGATGTTAACTGAACAAAATTCAGATGTGTTGATTGCACACTCACACTATGTGATAACTTCATATTAATTGAGTAAACCCAAAATACAAACTTTAGCTTTAAGAAACTTTATTTCTGCATATTAAGTGGACAAATCAGCTGATTCTTTGGTGATTAACTGCACAATCACACCATTATTAAATTAGATTGCCAAGTAACCAATTACACCAGACAACATACTGTAACTATCAAACCCTTCCCTTCATCACACAGAGATTAAAACATGCTCTTGTGATGCACAGCAAGTTTGCCATATTATCTGAGTTAAACTGTTAAAAAGGTATTTTAATGGCCACATAAATCATTAGCACTTAAACAATATTCTTATGTGTGGTCTTTATCTTACCTGACAGCAGTCCTTACAAAGGAGGGGTCAGTTAATGCAAATTAACTATAGTTTTGCTAATAAGGCATTTTTTTGCCAAAGAAAATAACTGAAAAACTGAAATAGCCAGGAAAAAAGTACCCTGAACTTTTTACCAAGTTCTTTTCTCTCCACTTGAAAAGGTAAAAAAATCATCTGATTTGGGGAAACCTAAATCATTTCTGCATGCCATTCCAATTTCAATACTGATTCAATGTCACTGACATTTATTGTTTTTTAAACATAAAAGTAATCTATCAAAATTATGTTGATTGTGTTAGAAAATGATAAATAAATTTTACTAACATGCTCATTTTTAATTGAATCAAAATCAACTAAAAGTAGCTGTGTAATCCAAATTTTCTGCAAAATAATTTTAAGGCTTTAAGAGCATGTGCATTTTCATGCAACTGGGTAATGGCAGTATACTCTAGAAACTATTTCTTGAAGTGTTGGTGACATTTAAAGAAATGAAATCTATTCATATTATTCTTACATATATAATTCTTAATGCAGCACCCAAGTTAGTTGAAACTTGTACATTATGAGTGGTCAGTTTAAACTGGCTGTGTAATAGCAACTTGCCCCAAGAATATTTTTTTTGATTGTGTATATTGCTATAAATTTCAAGTATGTGGCTTGAAAAACAAAGCCATGCATAAAGAACAAAGATTTATTTGTTTTCCAGGTGTGATTCTCAGACCGTCCACAATCTTTGTAGTCTGCACATTATCCATGTTTTTTCTCTAATTCTCTTGAATCTTGCATCTTGCAGGATCCTAAGCACATGCTTTGAGGTTGACTATTAATTCTAAACTGTTCTTGGAGTAACAGACTGGCTGTACATTAAGAGTTGATTGTGCCCTACACTGTAAAAATGGTAGGGCAGGATCTTTGACTCTTTGGGACCCTATTTCTGAGTAAATGGTTGAACAAGACACATGTATGAATGTAGAAGATGCATTAGAGATATACTACCCTTTTAAAGAAATGTTTATTTTGATAGTTGTGTTATGGTAGATGTAGATTTCTACATTTCATTATCTAAGATGACATGCCATGGATTGTTTAAAAACTGTGATCCATCAAAGAAAGATTGAAACAATATGTGAAATATTAGCAAGTGAACTTTTTCTTTTTTCTTTTAAAGTAACTAGACACTACTGTGCATTGTGTGTTATGTGTCCTGGGGCCACTGCATTTATAAAGCAGTGGTCAACAGGTGCTAGTAAATTGAAGCAGGTTTAGCAGAATGCATGCATCCTGATCCTGTTTCTTGAAAACATTCCACTTAAAGCTCGAGTGCATGTGCTATTTAGGAACTCACCTCTCTGCTTGTCCCATTCCTTTGTGTGCATTCAGAGCCTATGCTAAAGGCTGAAAGAAAATGGTAATCATGATTAAATGGAAACCTTTGCATCTAAGCCCACAGATGAGAAATTATACATGCTGATTTCATCCTCAAGTTGCCTTTGATAACTCTCTGCATCAATGAGCAAATGAATAGATTTATTCCTGGGAAATAGTAGTACAGACATTTTGTTGAAGTACATACATATAGTCCAGGGAGGTTATCACAGTAATTGGGAAGAAATGTACCTTTCACAAACTCCAATTCTCTTTTTATTAACCTTAAAGACTTTCATAGCTGTGTAAAGTATGCACAATCTTTGTTCTTGCTCCAGTCATCTCTAAATATTTCTTATGGTTTGTGTAAACCTTTGGTCATACTTTTGCCTTTAAAGAATAATCTTTTTTTGAAAACAACATAGTGTAGTTATGCTGATATATTTGAATGTTAGTCTTAAAAGTTGTTATTCAATTTAAAGTTTAAAGCACATTAAACTGTCTTTAGATAACCATATTTAATTTTTATTATCAAATATAAAAGCTTGTGGAATTGAGGGAGAAATAAACAACCTCAAAATTACTATAAATATATAAATACATTTTCTTTGAATTTTTTTACAAAAACATTCCCAACATTTATTAATAGTATATGTAATATATGCACAGTTAGTATTATTAGTGTAATTTTTAGCATGCACACAAGTAAACTTTTCTTATATTATCATTAATCAAACATCTAAAGGCAGTCATTTGACACAAGTTAAGAAGGAAAAGCAGCACACCTGTTTCATTGAGGTTGACAAAGGCTCTTTTAAAGTTAAACATAGAGGCCATAAGTGCTCCTTTATTGATTCATTAGCTCTGTTACACTCCAGAGATTTTCATGGAAAAATAGTAATACATATACTATTTTTTGCTTCCTACTTTGACCAATTCTTAATAGGCCTTTATTGTTTTTGTTGTTACTGTTTTTGACTTTGATATAGTAGTTTTGTGAAATTGTCAGGTGACAAGCAATCGTGATATTTACAAACACCATTTATATAACACAACTAAATAAAATTATGGGGGAAAATCTAAATTAATCTTTTGCTTGTCTCTACCTTTATATAATAAATGCCGTAATAATTTGTGTTGCTTATCTCTATCCTCACACATAAAACAATAAAAAAGTTTTTCAAAAAAATGGTGTGTTCAGCTTCACATGTGACCTGTTGGTGATGATGTGTCATGAATAGAAAACAATGAGATGTTGAAGCATATTACTTTCATCGAACTGAGCATTCCTTAAAATTATTATTCAGATCACTAGCTTTCCTCATTAGTTTTCCACTCTCTTGTTGTCAACATACAAGAAATGGTCATAGTTTTGTGAGCAGCAATATAATAATAAATACCATGTATAAAATACAGTTCAACATAAAGCTTAAGTTTAACATATAAAAGAAAATACTCTTACAAGATTATTGTTTTTATGAGCATATTCATAAATGGAAGATACATCGACTTGCATGTAAGAGTAAAAATTTTGCGTTAATATTTAAATCTGTGACACTACATTAGTTTATTGCATTCTTTCTGTATAATCCAGGTTCAGTTTAACTGCAGTGTACAGTGTTATTTTGCTTCATGCTTGGCTCTTTCTGAATCTGATATAGACTGTGCAGTATACATACATAGCCATTGGAGGTACCTGATAGAATTGAGTTTTAAGCATGTTTTGCTTGTGGCATTATTTAAACAGTAAGAAAATTATTTTCTGTACAAAACTATATTTAACCATACTGACAGTGCACAATATTTTAATAATGTGTACCTTAATATTTAGTGAGATATTAAATGATGCTGAATTTCTAATGTAACAATGTTTGTACAATAATTTTTATTACACAACCAGAAAACATCATCTTACATAATTTCAGTGGGCCATGTTAAAGTGGATGATGGCAAATATGAAAGCATTGAGAACTAGGAGTATAATTTGAAGTTATTCTAATTTGGCTTACCATTATTATACCAAGTGAAGAAGAGCTTTGTTTTTCTTTTGCTTTTCTTTTTTTCTCTTTTAAAAAAGCAGCTATCAAATTGTCAGAGCACTAGTTATTGCAGCTGATTATTCTCATTACTGCTAAAGTCCAAAGTATTAAAAATACTTATTTTAGAAAACAAATTTTTATCAACTACAAACTCACAATTTGCACACAATTAAAAAAGACATTTATCATGATATTCCCCAAAGACATAAGACTGTTGGGTGACAAAATAAACATTAATCTCTTTCTCAGATTTTATAATAAATTCACCCATTGCAGTAACCAACAGTTAATATATCCATAATCTCTGTTCATGATGTGGTTTAATTGAGTTTGCTGAACTTAAATGGCTGTTTTTTCATCAAGATGCACCATACACAAAATTCAGTGGAAAATCAGGTTACCCCTGTTTAATATTATGGGTTAGCTTCAGAGTGGAAAATGGTATTAATTGTTTTTGAAGCACGGCCTATTTAGTCATCAGATGCCCCAAGATAATTCTATTGAGCACATTCAAAAAAGACAGGAATGAGAGTCTTCTAATTAGTTAGTTTGGATAGTGTTGTACAGAGGGCATTACAAGCATTCATGCAGAACTTGCATCATCTGCTTTATACTAAGCATACAGGATATGGAACCTAAATGTATTACTTAATTTGTTCTTTAATGCTGTTGATGAAAAATACACAACCAGCAGCTGTGCTACTGCCAGGTCTCGCTAATTCCACTAATTCAAGGTATGCACTTGTGGACTCGGGGCATCTGCTCTTAAACTTGTTTAGAAGTTAATTTTAATTACTGATCAGCTGTGAAATATTTGGACAAGACATCTTAAAATGCAATCATTTAGTTTTAGTGTTAGTGGGGTAACTGTACTGTCATTGAGTAAACTGCTATGTTTGACCTTTATACTTAATCAGAAAATGATATGAAAATCATTATCATTGAAGTAATTAATATATAACTTTTAAAAATAGTTTCTTTAGTAACTATTCGGAAGTGAACTATGTGCAAATATATTATCAATCTTTTTATAATTCTCATGGTTACTATTATAAATTTTTATTTGAGTGATAAAGAGTGTCACATTTATTTAAGTTGTTGCTGGGTTTTTTATCATGATTTACTCTTTTATATAAATGTTTAATTTGTTTACTTTGATTATTTTGAAAACTAAAAATCTATTAAGATTATTTTCTGTTGTAATATATATAGTTTGTTAGTTTGTGTATGAATAGTAAATGAAAGATTTCATCTAAAATAGTGTTCCCCAGAAAAAAAATCCTTTTGCTTGGTTTTATATTTCCACATCTGCCGACAAATTAGATTTTTAGATAATGCAGTTATTTGACTCCAGTAAGAGCCTGTCGTGTTCATTCTATAAAGCTTTATAATTAGCTAACCTTAGCATCGGAATGGCTGTAGTAATTTCATTCCATGGTAAGTGGAAGAAAAATAGAGTGATCTTCCCCATTCACTCTCCCTCTCTCTGTGTCTTTAAACATTTTCTGATAAATCATTGTGCCAGATTTAGGTGTTAATTTATTAACCTGTCATGATTCGCCTTTACCTCCCCTCTTCACCTTATCAACACTTTAGCCTATTAGCAGATGCCATGGGTAAATAAAGAAGTGCAAGTATTCAGAGCCCTGAAGCATTATGTTTTGTTGGAACAGCAGTTTGTCATTATATGATTGATTAATGTAGAGAGTCTGTCCTATTGTGATCTGCAAGATGACACTGGATCTGAAATTCCTTTTTTCTTTGTTTTAGTCAATGTCTTAAAATGATCCCACATTATTTATCACATGTCTTAAGATATTTGGTAATCTGTAAAATGCCTGTTTGTAATGATCATTAGTTTATATTTTGGGTAATTATATTATGTTTGCTTGATTTTAACTCACTAAATATTATAGATGATGCATGGAGGAATTTCTTAGAAAAATATGCTTTATTTTGAAATCAAAAATTCAAATTCAAATGTGAAGGCAACAATTGGAATTTAATTTTATTTGGTATTTCATTTAATTTTTGATCAGTTTTCACAGAGATAATTGGAAATAATTTCTTAGTTTTAGTATATACTGCAGATTGATTCTATATACATTAACAATCTAAAATAATGTGTTAGCTATTTACTAAGAATGAATATTTTCACATTTTAAAAAATATGCAGTCAGTTTTACAGTTTTATACACAGCAAAAACACCAGTGTTAAATCAATTCATAAAATGTAAATATGGAAATCCTCTTTCCAAATATACATCTAAGGGTTACTTTAACACTATCAAAGCTAATTAACGTTGATGATTTTGTTGTGCACCTTAACTGTGAACATTTAAAGCATCCTTGTATTTTTGAAAGCATTACAGAAAATGAATTCTTAAGTTGTTATTTGCACTGTGCGTAATAGTGGGCACAGGCTGTAAATTTTCCTCTGCTTGTCTTTTCAGTTGCATTTCCCCCACTGTGTATTCTCGCTCAGGTAAGGCTAAGAAATTGCCAGAAAGTAGACACCTTGTGGTGGCCAGAGGTTGAACAATTAGTCTTATAAATACTAAGAATACAGTAATCCCTCGCTATATCGCGCTTCGCCTTTCGCGGCTTCACTCCATCGCGGATTTTATATGTAAGCATATTTAAATATATATCGTGGATTTTTCGCTGCTTCGCGGGTTTCTGCGGACAATGGGTCTTTTAATTTCTAGTACATGCTTCCTCAGTTGGTTTGCCCAGTTGATTTCATACAAGGGACGCTATTGGCAGATGGCTGAGAAGCTACCCAGCTTACTTTTCTCTTTCTCTTGTGCTGACTTTCTGTGATCCTGACGTAGGGGGATTGAGCAGGGGGGCTGTTCGCACACCTAGACGATATGGACGCTCGTCTAAAAATGCTGAAAGATTATCTTCACGTTGCTATCTTTGGTGCAGCTGCACGGTGCTTCGCATACTTAAAAGCTCGAAGGGCACGTATTGATTTTTGCTTGAAAAACAAACTCTGTCTCTCTCTATCTCTCTCTCTCTCTCTTTGTCTGCTCCTGACAGAGGGGGTATGAGCTGCCGCCTTCAACAGCTTTGTGCCACGGTGCTTCGCATACTTAAGCCAAACAGCCCTATTGATTTGTTTGCCAGAGATTGTTTTCTCTATCTATGTGACATTCTGTGCTCCTGACACGCACTCCTTTGAAAAGGAAGATATGTTTGCATTCTTTTAATTGTGAGACTGAACTGTCATCTTTGTCTTGTCATGGAGCACAGTTTAAACTTTTGAAAAAGAGACAAATGTTTGTTTGCAGTGTTTGAATAACGTTCCTGTCTCTCTACAACCTCCTGTGTTTCTGCGCAAATCTGTGACCCAAGCATGACAATATAAAAATAACCATATAAACATATGGTTTCTGCTTCGCGGATTTTCTTATTTCGCGGGTGGCTCTGGAACGCAACTTCCGCGATGGAGGAGGGATTACTGTACTGTTGTTTAGAGGATCTCAGGTGTGATTCATTATATATGAGATTCTTTCTCTAATATCTTTCAAATTTCTGAGTGGTAACAATCATGTAATATAATACGTTGACAATGGAATGAAATATTATACACTAAATTTAAAATTACATAAAAAAGTGGATTATAATAAAGACGGTATCAGGCATGATTGACAGTATGAGTGACTTTTAAGTAGCCTTATGGTCTAAGGGTAAAAAGTGTGTCTCTGAATATGTTTTTGCATGTACTAGTGGTCCTGCACCATTTTCCAGATTGGAGGAGAGAGAAGAGGGGATATGAAGAGGGGATATGAATGACAGCTGAGGTTTTTAATAATACTTTTCACTTTTGTAAGTCAGCGCATGATATACAGTACATGTCCTGAATAGAACTGGACTGTGTGCTGGTAGTATTTTTTAACAATATCAGTACCCTTTGTACTATGTACTTTTGTGCCAAATTTAGGTCATCAGGTGTTTGTGACTCCTAGAAATTCAAAGCTGCATAGCCTGTTCACTAGGACTGTGTATTGGAAAGAATCTCGCTATATGATACGTATCATAATATAGGGTTACGATTCAGCATATTGAGATATATTGCAATACTGTATGCAAGGCAATATATTACAATTTTTTAAAATCTAATTTTAGGAACACTGTCATAGTACACAGAACACACCACCATAGGCATAAAATCTGAGTAAAGAAAAGTTGACTTTTTTATGTAATCAGAACAGTGGGATCTGCCACTACATTTATCACAGTCCTTGTACTTTCAATACTTTTTGTGCAGTATGAGCAAAGGAATTAACATGTACCTATATCAGTAAAAAAAAAAAATAATAATAAAACATTTTATTTAGATAGCACCTTTCCCATGCTCAAGTGCTTGTACTTTTAGATCCTGCCTTAAAGGTTCACAGTATGCCATAGTATTTCTCAAGTAGTTAATAAAAGAAAATGCATAGTCCCCATAAAATCTAACATCATAGCACTGCAATATGAACAAATGAATTAAGATTTGACTGTATTTGCAAAAAATAAAAGAGCTTTCAGGATTCTTTAGGTAAATAAATTAAGAAAATAAAAAAAATCATAAGCAGACAATGTTACATATAATTTACTGTCAAATCCCCTTATAGAGAATGCCGAAGTAATGACATTTTCAGAATAACCAATATTTTTTGTTGACCTGGACAAACGGTCATACAACATCATGTTTAACCAATTTCATTTTAATGAAATGTAAATTTCAGTATAACGAGCATATTTTCAACCAAAAATGGTCACCATAGATAATAATGCAGTGCCAAAAATATGTAATGCTGTGCCTACACTTTTGCCGAGTCTCAGGAACCCTTTTTTGTTAGACCAAAAGAAAGTGATAGCCTGTTGTGAAATTTTCGGTTTCAGGCAGTCTTGGCGAGAGAATAGGAGCAACATCATTCAGGTATGACCGAATTTCGAGTCAGTGCTCCATTGAACGTCCACGTGGGTTGTTTGTGTGCAGATACTGTACTGTTCAAGTTTCATAGTGCTTCTCAAATTTTTCTTTGTGAGGAACAAAAAAATTGAGAAATGGCATCAGTTTATGCTGAAAGAAAAATTAACAATCCTGGAAAAAGTTGATTCCAAAATGAAGAAAATCATTTGGAATCATGTTGTCAACAGTTTTGAAGGACTGAAAAAAAATAGATGACAGTTAAAGATCACGCATTGGGACCTGAACGAAAAAAAAAATTAGAAGCCCATTTGTATTTCTATAAAAAAAAAGCTACATCTAACGTCTCATTTTCATTCTGCTTTCATAGCTATATTTCTATGGAAAAAATGTTACATCTAATGTCTCATTTTCATTCTTTATTCATACCTGTATTTCTATAAAAAAGTTACATCTAACATCTCATTTTCAAATAAAATATTTTTTCAATTTAACAAGTGCTACTTTTTTATACAGTTATTGTCAAGGTTGGGTCACAGAGTTAGTTGCATGAGAGACAAAAAGGTGAGTCCAGTTTTCCATGGAAAATAAAGGTACTTTATTACTGTTTAGATAAGGCAGTTACATTCTAAATATGTCATTCAAAATAGGAGCTGTTACTTCAGCACTCAAGCACAAGATAGGAGTCGCGACATAGCAATGATCCTGCTTTAGCTCCCTTCTTCAGATTAGAAGAACACCAGCATCTCAGAATCACTGCTGTGGCAGAACAGGAAAGAGTGAGTAAGATCAAGTCAAAGTCTTATGTTAAATGTTCTAAACATCATGTGACAAGCATGTTACATGGTAAGCCTGGTCCTGCACAGGACAACCAATTACTTTGCCCTACATTTACTGTTTACCAGATGCAGAAGAGCAGCTACGGAGCTGTCCTTGCACTGCTGCTGTTAAAGAAGGCTATTCGCCGTCCAGACTGGTCACAATAGTATACGCATTTTCCCCATATTCGTTATAACATAATATTTTTATGGTCCCATGAATTTCGTTACAATGGGATTCCACCTGTATGTACAGACAGTATATATATTAAATTCTGCTTTAAAGATTCACATTCTATTGTAGTATGTATGCCAGTTTTTAATTACTCAATCTCAAATAGCTGCGGTGGGTTGGCACCCTGCCCAGGATTGGTTCCTGCCTTGTGCCCTGTGTTGGCTGGGATTGGCTCCAGCAGACCCCCATGACCCTGTGTTTGGATTCAGCGGGTTGGAAAATGGATGGATGGATGGATCTCAAATAGTTAATAAAAGAAAATGCATAGTGCCTGTAAGATCCAACATCATAACACTATTTTTTCTGCAGTCTGAACAAAGTAATTACTGTACTATTGCCTGTATCAAAGAAAATTAAAAGTGCTTGCAAGATTCCTAAAAAAAAATTAAACAAATGTAAACAAAAAAATATCTGTATAGATGGTGAACATTCTCAGATCCTTAACTTGAATTATGCATGTTATTACAGTTTGTATGTATGTTAGTACTTATTTTTTAATGTCAAGGTTTTTGTAGAAGAAGATGAGCTGGTCAACATGCCCAATTTTCAGGACACTTCTCTGTGCGGTAACGATGTCTCCTGCGGTGGAGAAAACTGTCTAAGAAGTGACACTAGTGCCAGGAATGCACAGGAAACACTTTGCTACTCTGGATAACTGAGGGTAATCATGTTCGTGTTCCTTCCACCAGCTAAGACAATTTTCTAGGAGTGGCATAGGAGTTTCTTCTCAAAACCTCTTAATCTCAGTTGCAGCAGCATTATCTTTGGCAGGGACAAAAGTAGCTCCAAGCAAGTCAGTCAGTGCTTGTGAGCTCCTTAGTCTCTTCATAGGTGGCTGGGGAATATGGGCAGAGCAATACTTGTAGTTAGGTGGGTGATCATCCTCCTCTGACAGGTCAATTCTCCTCCTCCAGACTGTCTACCTCCTCTTGCTGCTGAAAAACATCAAAGCATCAAATCAAACTATTATTGGGCAGAGTGGTGGGTGTGCAGCTAAGGATCTATGCTGGTATCTGTAAGGTTGCTGGTTTATATTCTATTACTGTCAGAAGGGATCCTACTCCGTTGGACCCTTAAGCAAGGCCCTTCACCTGAAAATTACTCCAGGGGCACTGTACAATGGGTGACTCAGTGCTCTGACCACTAAAGGTCATGCAAGGTGTAACAGTTGAGGCTGTTATCGACCTCTTGAACCCTCAGGTAGTACGCCAAACACCAGATAAAAGTCCAAGACTTTTTATTATTATGATAATAATGTGCACTAAGCACCCTCCACTCCACACTATACATACAAATACAAATAATCAATAAACCAATACAATAATCACTCCTCCTCTCCCATGACGCACTTCCGGGTTATAGGGCATGTAAGAGTCCGACAGCCTCCCTACAGCGACTCCCGGTGGTCCCCAAGGTATCCAGCAGGGCTGTGTATACAAACTACAAGGTCCATAAGGCCCTGCTGGAATTCGGGGAACCTCCATGCTGTTGGGAGGGCTCCACCTGGTGGCCTGGAGGTGTGGGCCGGAATATTTAGCCGGCCATCCATCACAAAGGATTAATAAAGTATATTAAAATCAAAATTAATTTTACAGTAAATTTACAACTACCACAACATATAGTCTGAACCCATATTCATCCTACTGCACATTTCTACTTTTGTACATAATTATCCAAATCCAACTATTAAAACTAAATTGTCATCAGTATCTTTCATTTGTATTTCTTTACTCAGAGTTATAACTTTTAATATATGTAATAAAAACAAATAGCCTAATTTCTTAATTTATATACTTACATCATGTCGCTTTTTTATGGCAGTCAATCATTCTGGAGTAGGTCTCATTCATCTCTGCTTCAGCGAGAAAAGGTAGACCCTGAAACCTAGGATCAAGAGCTGATGCCATGCACAGAGTCTGGCTCTCACTGGCATATCTCTTTTCTAGATCTTGTACTATAGCAGCCTTGATGTTTTTCACTATTTGTATGTCATCCAGTCTTTCTTCGACGCTCATGACAAGCTTGGCATAATGTGGTGCAATGATAGACAGAGTGGGCATGCTCTCTTTTGACACCAGTAAAACCTGATTCTCTAACGAATCGCAAATGAACGAATGGCAATCACTCTGTGTTCCATATAATCGTTGGAGGGATGACACCCGATGGAGAGCGGGAGTGTTGTGGGAGGGTATGGATTTAATTAAATACATATATCTGTAATTATATTAATTAATATGTTTAAATGAAAATCAAAATGTAATTGTTATGTCATTTAAGTACAAAATGTCGTTGTGCCGCTGCATATATATGTATGAAATATATTTGAGGGTAAAGGTGTACATGAAGTACATAGAGAGTAAAGAAGTAATCCAATGGTAGATTACAGATATTTAATCAAATACTTCTTTATATACAACATTTGTAGTAAACATGGTGTCTTGTCCTTGAATGAGTGTTCCTTGGTATGGAGAATTTACAATTTTAACGTCACATGAACGCCGAACTCTTGAAAAGGCCACATAAAGTTGTCCATGTCCAACTACAGGTTCGGAGAGATAAATGCCAACTCTGTCCATGGTCTGACCTTGGGATTTGTTGATTATCATGGCAAATGCTGCCTTAATGGGAAATTGGCGGCGTTTAAGTTTAAAAGGTAATTCCAGGTCAGAACTTGTAAGGTCAATTCTGGGAATCAAAACAGTATTGTTAGTATGCGATCCCGTAAGTACTTTAGCTTCAATAACATTGTCTGTCATGGTGTTCACGACTAATCGTGTACCGTTGCATAAACCTTGTTTAGGATTAAGGTTTCTTAACAGCATGACTGTTGTCCCCATTTTAAGGATAAGACTGTGTTGTGGTAACCCGGCCGGGTTAATAGTGTTTAGATATTCTAATGGGAAATTAATATGCTCAGTTTCGTCTTCAGAATCAACATTGTCAGTACTTGGAAAGAGGCGGCTTTCTCCAGGAAGCAGTGCAATGACTTGGTTATTTATCTGATCAAAGTCAATATTCTTTGGACATAATATAGCTCGGTGCGTTAAAAGTGGTATTCCATCTAATGAGATTGCTTGACCAAACACCTCTGTTACTAAGTCGTCGCAAATGGAGCCATGACTCCTTTGCTTGTGGCGTTTCAGAAGAGCGTTGTAGGCGCCTGCGTTGATTGTGTCTATCCATGCGGGCTCATTTTTGTATTTCTGTTAGTTGAGCTCTTGCGTTTTGGAGCTGTGACTCCTTTGCTTTCGCTGTTTCAGAAGCGCGTTGTAGACGCCTGCGTTCATTGTGTCTATCCATGCGGGCTCGTTTTTGTATTTCCATTACGTTTTTGTATTTCTGTTAGTTGAGCTGTTTGTTTTTGGAGCTGTGACTCCGTTAGCTATACAGCGTCTACTGTTAAGAATTATAATCGCACTTACGTTTAATACGGAGCGCTCGTGTATTGTTTCTTTCCATCTGGTGGCGTTTCTGTGTATTCTGTGGCTGGACTGTTAATAATGTATTACTGTAATACTGTAATGTGATTCCAATATGCTGTGTAGTGTGGACCTTTGGGGATTCTGTACTGTAATACTGTAATGTGATTCAAATATGCTTTCCGTACTGTAATACTGTAATGTGATTCACATATGCTGTGTAGTGTGGACCTCTGGGGCTTCCGTACTGTAATACAACCTTCAAATTGTCTTGTTTATTTTTTTGCTCTGTGGCGAGCACGTTGCAGTACGTCAGTGCGCGTGCGGGCTCGTGTGCTCTGTGGCGGGCTCGTTTTTATGTTGTTGCTCTGTGGTGGGGTTTTATTTTTTCGCTCTGTGGCGGGCTCGTTGCAGTGCGCGTGCGCCTCGATGTGCCCTGCGCTTTTGCTCTGTGCAGCAGTGCGCGTGCGCCTCGATGTGCCCAGCGCCCAGCACCCTGTGCCCTGCGTCCATATCCGGTTTACAGCCTTCGGTTAGTAAGATGGATTACCAAGGCTGCATACTTCATTGGCTTGAGTGTCTTGAGTGCATCCCCAATGCATGTAAACTCAGTGTGAAGATATCCTTTTCACTCTGTCAGACCTCTGCTGAAATGATTGCTGCATAGATGGATGGTTGTTGTTCTAAAATTCTTTCTACCATGTCATAAGAGCTGTAATGAGATTCTGTATTTGTTGCTATAGTGCTTTCTTTAACTTGCATCCAGGCATTTGCAATCATTTCAATAGCTTCTTTTGCGTTAATTTTAATCTCCTCCTGCCTACAAGTTATGCTGACGAGAATTTGTCTCAGCATTTCCTTGTGATGATACACTTTCAGGGTGTGAATGATGCTCAAACCCAATGGCTGAAGTGCTGCCGTGCAATTGGGTGGGAGGAATTCAACGCGAACATTATCTAAATGTGGAAGCATGTTGTGGGCAGCACAGTTATCAATCAGAAGTTGAATCATCCTTTTTTTCTTCATATTGTGAGGTTTCTGAACTCTTTTGAGACCCCCCACTCCCCACCCAACGGGAACAACACGCTGAAGTGCATCCTGAAGCGCGATTGCATCGTCTGTGGAAGATTGTTTGTCTGTTGCTGGGGCAGGGCAATAGGAGGCTCACAACGCTGAAGTGAAGCGCCACAGAACCAAATCATAAAAGACCGGGGTCGCGCTATAAGTCCCTGTCTTTTACCCCAAAACACGAGGCTGAGTCTCAGTACTTTAGCAAAACCGGCTTTATTCAGCCTGAAACAGGAACGGCACAGTTAGTTATTGTAGCATGATTTGCCCCTCTGCTATACACAGACACAGTAGTCAGGCAGGGTCGTGCAGGTCAGTGATCAAGTAATCTTGTTACAGCATCTGCATTTACAATTTACGTTCTCCTAACCTTGCATCACCCATCGAGATCTTTTCTGTTTACTTTGGCGGAGAGATGCAGCATATCTGTGAGCCTTCTATTGCCCCATACAGATGTGGAGATCACCCTTCGGGATGCTCTTCGGCTTGCTGTCTAGTTGGGGGAGGTCCCAAGAGAGTTTACAAACCTCACATTTTCTTGAATGAGTGCCGCATTAATAGGAATGTTTCTTGAACGAGCATCACTGAACCACATAAAAATGGCTTTTTCGACATCTTCAAATGCAGCAGTTCACATATGTTTGCAACCCGAGATTTTTCTTCTTTTTTTGCTCCATCTTTCAAGAATGTTGACAGTGTCGATGGCGAAATTCCGAATTCACTGGCAATGTCTTTATTCTTTTTGCTGCAATCGAGAGCTACAAAAAATTAAAGTTTTTTTTCTAATATGAACTGTTATCGTTTTTTCATGTCTGCCATTTCTATAGGAGGGTGACAATGAATTAAATTCCAATGGATGTTTTTCAAATGTTGACGAGCAATAAGCAAAAGGTATCACTGAAAACCTCCGAAAACAAAAACAGCAAAAAAAAAACAGTACGAGGAAAGTTCGAAGAAAGAAAAAAATATTACAGTGTTTCTGTTTGGTGATTGTTGTGCACAACTGAGTTGCGGCCACAGAACTACCTGCTCTGTGGATGATTCATTCAGGCATTTCAAGGTCTTTTGTGCACTTCGTTGTAATGAAAGTATCTGCTGAATGTACTTTGTAGTAACAAGATTTCTATAGACTCGTGTCATATGGGGAAACTGTCGGGACCATAAAAATACTTCGTTGTGATGAAAATTTTGTTGTAAAGATATTTGTTGTAATGGAATTTTACCCGTACTGTAAATGCCTCTGCTTTTTTAAAATGACAGCTGTGGAGAAAAGCAATGATCTTTTGGCAGAGTTCATAAACCCTTTTAAGTGCATTGCCCTTAAATAGCCACCGAAATATTGTTATGCAGAAGTAAATTATTGTGCTTGCCTGACATATCAGGCAGGAGTTTGTGAAACAAGAGGTGTTGTAGGCTCGAAGTTGCTCTGATTAAAATGATCATCAATATAACACTGCCCATTATTTCTTTTAACTCATCGCTGAGTTTTGCACACAGCACGTTTTAATATATCAGGTAATATAACCCTGCACCTTTCCCGCTATGGAAGAGGCGCCATCTGTTACTCGTTGCAAATCTAATTCATTTTTTTTTTAAATAAAACAATTTTCTGAAAAGTGATTTCCCCTATTGTCTGTCCCTACAGTGGAATTAGACTGAGAAAGTCCTCATGAAAACACTCCTCATTGAAAAATCTCATGTACAGACATAGTTGTGTAAAGTCACTACCATTGGTGGATTCATCAATAGCTAGTGACATTACATCAGCCTTTTTCAATTTATGTTAAAGGGTTTTGAATACATCACTTGCTAGTACCTTAGCTCTTCTCATGGTTGTTGTATCTTTGGCATCTTCTGTATGAATGAATTTAGGCTCTTCCTTACTTCGTCGTCTGTCACTACATCCTCTATAGTAGCTAACATGCATTCTTTGACAGTTGTTGAGTCACCTGCTGTTGCCTTTACCTGATCAAAGCATGATTGAGTAAGGATAGCTTGTCTGTTCTTTCATAGCTTTTTACTAGGCTTTCCACTTTACATCTGCGAACATCTGAGCCTGCTGGAAAATTTGTGTCAAATTTTAAGTGCTTTGTATTAAAGTGCCTTCTCAAATTGTATTCTTCTGTGACAGCAACAGATTCGTTACAGAGCAGGCCTATGGGTTTTGTTAAAACAGGTATTATTAAGAATTATTATTATTATTATAAATAGATATTTCTCATTCCAATTATTATTAAACTGTCTTTTTTCATTGTCAGATCTTGTCTTTTTTAAGGTTAAGACAGACATGTTTGTAGACGTGCTTGCAGACATTTGTTAGCTGGAAACAGTAGTAGTGGAATCTCGGTACCTAGCGAAGCTTTGGAGTGCGCACTTCAGGGACCTCTTAATGTGATGTGACATCAAGGGGAGGAGCAAAGAAAAAAAGCTGTTTTCTCTTTCAGGAATTTGAAATCAGTGCATTGATACTCAGAAACAAGTTTATCTGTGGTAATAAATGCATTTTAACGGGCTAGATAATTTTTTTTTACGGGCTGGTTGTGGCCTGTGGACCCCCAATTGAAGAACCCAGGCCTAGAGTGTATTGTTTGATTTAATCCATTAATTTGCAGTAAAGACAGTGAGCACTATTCAGTTCAGGCACTGATATTTTTTACAGTATGGCATCAAGTACTGCTCATCATCAGTAGACATACTTATCAGAAAATGTGCTACGTATTGTCGATGACTCGGATTCTGCACTGTCAAATGAAAATTTTGAGCTGTCAGAAGAAATTGACAATGAAAGAGCTGCTGAAATGTGCCCAAGTATAAGTGAGAGTGCTATCACTGTAAAAATTCCTGCGACTGATCCATGGCAGCCCTTTTGATTGCCGTATTAAAAAAAACACATGGGGTCCTGGTTAACACTACTGTTATGCATCAGTGTGAATATTACTTTTACGTTTCATTTTGTGCTTTTCCTCTCAGTTATTCTTTCTTTCTTTATTAGTTTTTGTGTTTAACTGCTTGTTAAGTTAGCCTCTTTTAATGAAGTTAACAAAAGCAATTATGTTGGTCTTGGGTTTTAATGATGGAATTAAGTATCTTATTAGTTTTGATGGTGGTAGGATGAGACCTTTAATTAATCTACAATTCCTATTTGCTGTAATTAGAGGATATGCAGGTGAGGCATCAGATCATCCTTTAATTTGGAGGCATTGGATTCAGTCGTGGCACGGTGGCGCAGTGGGTAGCGCTGCTGCCTCGCAGTTGGGAGACCTGGGGACCTGGGTTCGCTTCCCAGGTCCTCCCTGTGTGGAGTTTGCATGTTCTCCCCGTGTCTGCGTGGGTTTCCTCCCACAGTCCAAAGACATGCGGGTTAGGTGGATTGGTGTTTCTGAATTGGCCCTAGTGTGTGCTTGGTTTGTGTGTGTCCTGCGGTGGGTTGGCACCCTGCCTGGGATTGGTTCCTGCCTTGTGCCCTGTGTTGGCTGGGATTGGCTCCAGCAGACCCCTGTGACCCTATGTTTGGATTCAGCGGGTTGGAAAATGGATGGATGGATTCAGTCGTTTTGGGCGTGGAGTGGCATGGCATTTCATGGCATGGCAAGGTTCTGTTGTTTTGGGCATGCCTTTGTTTGAATCATTGGCTTGAATTTTTATTTCAATGGAATCTTCTTTGGGTGCTTTTTCAGGTGTTTTGGAAGTGTACTCTTGATGTCTATGTTTAATTTTGATATCTTTGATGCACAAGGTAATTGTTTAGTCTTTTTTTGGTCAGGGTTTTGACAGTTTTTGCCTATAAAGCAAAATCACAACAACTACAAACCATGAGCCAATTTTGAAATGATAAGAGCGAAGGCAAACAGACAGACAGAATATTAGCCGACGCCCGTCGTGGCATACGATGGTGTAAGAATAGGAACGGAAAACGGTGAGAAAGGAATTCAGAAATCAAGTAGAAATAAATACTTCTTGAAAGACGCAGTGTGCATGTACAATTTCCGGCCAGGTAGGATTACTTATGAAAGTGATAAATAAATCAGGCTTTCCGAATTTACGTACTATGGCCATGGCATTCTGATAGCTTTGTTGCATGTATCTTGGACTTCCTGGAAATGTGGATGGTAATATGATCATTTTGCCTACACGTACGTTGTTATTTTCAGCGTTTTCTTGCAGTGCGTCTGTATTCAAACATTGTATTGTTCCACGCGCAGATCTTGTTGATGTAATCTGAGATAGTTGAGACATGCACCCTCTGTTTTAACATACGCATCAACGACGTACTGTTGGAATAGTTTGCCACAGGAGTGCAAAATACTAAATGTAGTCCTCATTGCTAATCTGTACGCGTAAAATCGGCATTGAGTAAGCCTTATTCGCTTGGCGGTTCTTTTATCGGGAACATGTTGTAAATCTTTGTGCCAGCCAATGTCTCCGTAAGGGAATAAAGGTGGGTAAACCATAGGATCGCAATTCATATTGAGTGTGGAAATCTGTTTACAGGAGTTGTGTATGGGATAGATGCAAATGTCCCCTTTGGCAGGTGTTTTGCCATCTTCTCCGACGAAAATCGCTGCAATGTCGGGGCATTGTATCGTCGTAAATCCTGCCCTGGGTTTTCCTTGAAAACCATTCGTACAGATGCTGTTGGATTGGATTGAGCAATTTCATGCATGTGGTTGTATGATTTAGCAAAAGGTTGATGGTTCTGAGTATGGAATCTAGCTGGAATGATTTGGTGATTAATTTGCCCGTGTATTTTAAAACAGTATGGTCCGTGGCCAGGAGGTTGAGTTATCTATGCACCCATGGAAGCAAACGCTAGAGAAGAGTTGTATTCTCAAATGTGTTCATGATAATTTTTAGCTTCTGATGTTTATTTTACTGTGTAAGAAGCTGTTGTAAAGACACAGGTGGCTCCCACAGAGGTGGTAAGGCTACTTTACCGTTGTGGCAGCACCTCGAGTACTTGTTGGATGTATTACGCTCAGCAGGCCAGTATAGTGCATGACATGGAAGACGATGAATAGGAATCGAGAAATGCCGTGTCGGCTGTGTGTGGGTGGGACTGGTTTTGAAGTGGAAGCAGGACGAACCAGAAGAGAAATATATATGAGATTTTTGATTCACCCTGTGAGATATTAACACATTCATGTTTCATCATTTTCCAGCTACTTGTGTGAGCAAGAAGCCAAACCAGACTATGTAGTGTGTAGCAACAGACAGAAAACAACAGCATGACAAATGCAACAATGTAAATTAACAATGTATTGCAGTAATTACTTTGAATGGTAACACTTCATAATCGGCATGTATAAAGTGTTCATATATTTGGTAGTTGTATGTTTTCAAAAGTTTGCTATTAAAAAATATTTTTGATATCTTTAACAAAACAAAATATGCCTTCAAAGAGATATGGTTGTAAAAGGTTTTTCGAACATATTCCAGTCTCTGATGTCTAGATGACAAGATAATACTATCTCCGTTTTAGCTATCCAATGCCTTGCGATTTTTATAATTGGTGTGTAGGCTTTCACTGTTTTATTTGGACACAAGAAACCCCACTTTTTAATCTGACTAACCTTATTTTGGTGGAAGTATGTGGATAAGTCTCAGAGATCTTGCACCACAAATAATCAACTATTTTCTTGTATCTAGTGTTTGGTGGAAGCTTGTCTGATAATCCTCACAAACTGTAAAGTAAAACAATCCATTCATTATTTGTTGTGTTTTGTGACAACTTCTTTTTACTGTTTTGACCTGGGTGTAACTTAAAATGTATATATTAACATGAATAATGTCACCTAAATACATGCATTCAGTTCATGAGTTCAGTTGTGAAATGTCTACTCTAGTAATTTTCTTGGATACTTGTTGGAATATATAGTGCCATGGAATGTAAACAACCACTAAGAAGTCAGAGAGTCATTTTCTTGGCAGATATGTAAGGGTCTTCATTTAATGATAATAGTTTCTAATGCTGGAGAACATAATTTTCAAAGTATCTTGGTATATGAGCAGTAATGGTGATTTGCATTAAAGCACACACCTCCATGTCTCAGCTTGGGAAATCTATTTTACTTTATGAAAAGTAAAACAGTTAAAAAAAATTAACCTTGAATCTCCTGTGTTGTTATGACAGATTAAGTGAATGATTACCAGATCAAACATCTTGTGCTACTGAGAAAACTAGGAGCCCAGCCTCAATCTGGTACTTGTCTGGTGCTGGTTTCAACAGAGCATAGAGCAATCTGAGTATTTTCCCATGTTTGGGTGAATCTTATGCATCATTTTTGGTGAAAAAGGGACACTTGCCAGAAGGAAGCTTGGTAGAGTTAAATGGAACCATCATTTCTAGATCTTATTTTGTTTTGTCTGGGGTTGAACTGTGCTGCACATATCATGTATCTTACCTCGATCAATAAAATCACTAAATCAATATAAACTACTTTACTTGTATGTTAACAATAATGGTAAGCTATGGCTTGGACATATAAATGTCATAAATGTGCGCACATATGGAAAACACAGCAAATAATAATTAAAGAACTGATAGACTGACAAAGAAAACACTTAGACAACACAGAAAGCACTTTCAAAGCCAAGTAGAACAATTGCAAGTCCATGTACTTAAAGGTCAAAATGACCCAGAAATGAAAAGTTGCCCTTTATGGGAGCACTGAAAGATAGTGAGACTTCAGTCAGAGATCAGTATGAAAACAAAAATATGAGAAAACTGTCAAAATTTAAGCACAAAGCAAAACATTACTTCAAAGTAAATTAAGCCAATATTTCTTAACCTGTCCAAATTTCCTTAGTAACTTTCTTAGGTGTATATGTCAAAAATCACCATTACAGCACACTGCCATCTTATATAGTGGTGATGTGATGACATCATGTGTATTGATAAGGCGTATCAGTTGATAATATGGCCACTGTCTTGGAAATGAACCAGAAGATGATGGCGCTCATGAGAAAAAAAAAATAGAAAATGGTACTAAGATAATGTTAATTCAATAATGTTGAAAATGATTGAGCATATTAAAAATAAATTCTAGACATTAAATACATATTATAAACATTTGATGTAATTTCCAAATTATTTAAATATCTTCCATTACAACAGGCATTATAATGTAGATGTAAATAAAATGTCGGAGACTAGATTAACAAAACAAGCAAAGAAATATAAATTTTTTATTCCACTTTAGTGGCTGCTGCTAACTTAGTCTGAGCAATCAGCACCCACAATTACACAGTAATCAGATGTTGATGGTGCACTGTTTCAGCCGGACAGTAACAAGGAGTGAGCTCTGTTGTTGATCCCTATTGGCTACAAGAAATAGTAGAACTCTTGATTATGTATGACTCAAATTGATAAATGTAGCTTTTTAATTATGTGAATATTTTATAATGTAATACTTAAACCGTATTATAATAATACATTTATATAGCGCTTTTCCCATGCTCAAGGCACTGCACAGAGTTTAAGAAAGAATGGCAGGGTATACAGTATATACCATTGTACTAAACCAGATAAATAAATAAAGACGATTAAGATAGTAAATTCAGAGAAAAAACCTAACAGACAACATAATTGATGGCACAGCACACACAAATACAGGTTACATGAGCATCTTGACATAGAGGTAAACTGAGAGAAGGGTAATAAAGTCAAATAGAACTAAAAGCCTTCCTGAACAGATGAATTTTGAGTTGAAAAGAATTCATGGAGTCAGCTGACCTGATTAGTTTCGGTAGGTCATTCCAGAGTCTGGACGCTATACAGCTGAAGGCCCTGTCACCATGGAGTGCAGATTAGTGTGGGGCACAATAAGATTTCCAGAATCAGAGGACCTTAGTGGGCGGACAGGGACATAGTGATGGAGAAGGTCACTGATGTAGTTTGGCGCAAGGTCATTTAAGGCTTTGTGGGTTATTAGTAGGATTTTATATTCAATTCTGTAAGACACTGGGAGCCAGTGAAGGCAGTGCAGAGGGGTGTTATGTGCTCGCTGCAGCTGGTTCGAGTAAGGACTCTTGCAGCTGAGTTTTGAATAAGCTGGAGGTGTGATATAAGATTAGAAGGGGCACCTGCCAATAGGGAATTACAATAATCGATGCGGGATGTGATAAAAGCATGGATGAGTTTCTCAGCATTAGAAAAGGAGAGGAAGGAGCGAACACGGAATATGTTACGGAGGTGAAAGTAAGAAAGTTTCTTAATGTGATTTATGTGGGTGGAATAAGAAAGGGAGGAATCAAAAATGACACCAAGATTCTTTGCAGTAGAGGCAGGTCTGATGAGATCACCATCAAGATGGACTGGGAAAGAGCTCATTTTATTAAGTTGCACTTTAGTCCCAATTTGCAGGCTCAGTTCAGATTTATTGTAATTTAATTTTAAAGAGGTCTGTTCCATCCAGGTATTAATTTCACTGAGGCAGGTTGTGAGCTGAGAAACCTCTGATGAAGTGTCATCTGCATAAAAATGATAACCCAGTCCAAAGCTACGAATAATATGGCTATAAATTCAGAAGAGTAGAGGGCCGAGAAAAGAGCCCTGAGGAACTCCTTGTGTGACTGGCGCTGAGCTGGATCTGCTGTTGCCAAGACTAACAAACTCTTGCCTATCAGTCAGATAGGACTTGAACCACTGGAGGGCAGTGCCAGAGATACCCAGCATGTTCTCCATTCTGGACAGTAGAATGTCATGTCTGACAGTGTCAAATGCTGCATTGAGGTCTAATAGAATTAATATGCTGGTTTGTCCAGAGTCTGCTGCCATAAGCAAATCATTGATTACCCGTAGCAGAGTAGTTTCACAGCTGTGCTTAGCCCTGAAACCAGACTGAAAGGGTTCCATCAAATTATTAGAGGTTAAGTAATTGGTGAGTTGGGAGGCTACAACATGCTCAAGAACTTTTGACAGAAAAGGTAAGTGGGAGTAAGGCCGAAAATTGATAAGATTGTCAGGATCAAGACCAGACTTTTTTAACATTGGGGTTACAGAAGCGATTTTAAAAGTGAGTGGCACAGAGCCAGTGTCAAGGGATGAGTTTATTATTGTTGTAACAGTCGGGATTATGGCATGAAAACAGGATTTAAGTAGTGTGCTGGTGATGGGGTCCAGTACACAAGTAGTCTGCCTCATCTTACAAAGCAGGTTATTAACAAATGCAGATGTGACTGGTGAGAACTTAGAGAAGGAGCTGAATGGAGTGGGAAAGCAGGGAAAGATATAGACAGATGATGTATTTATGTTAGTTGAATTATTTAGATCTTTAATTTTGTTATGGCAAAAGTGGAGGAATTTCTTATAGACTTCAGTAGAAGAGGTAGTTGGGCCAGATGCGGGTTCGAGTAGTTTATTAACTACAGAAAACAAAGCCGTTGAGATGTCATGGACACTTTCTATTATTCTGCCAAAATGGGTGTTCTTGGCAGGAGTTGGTGCTTCTCTGTAAACTCGTTGGTGGTCAGAGAAAGCCTGGATGTGGACTGTGAGGCCAGTCTTATGTGACATTCTCTCAAGGTGTCGGCCTGCTGCTTTCATAGATCGCAATTCTGAGTTATAACAAGGAGCTGATCACTTAAAGGAAACCTTATGTTTTAAGGGAACTGTTTTATCTAATGCTGAATGAAGGGCTGAGTTATAGTGGTCAACAAGACCATCTTGTGTTGATGGAATAGGTGAAGACAGTAAAAGATCAGAAATGGATCCAAAGAGAACAGAGGGACAGATATTTTTAAGGTTTCTGTAAGAAATTTGTTGTTTACAGGTAAGAGGAGGGAGAGATAGTGAGACAGTGAAAAGTACTGCTTTATAGTCAGAGAGACCCAAATCAAAACTGTTAACATTTGAATTTGATGATTGCATATAGCGCTGAACTTACCTCTCTGTACTATTCTTTCCTCTGCATGTCCTGGAGTACAAAAGAAATAGCACTGTGCACCCAAAAGTGGACACTGGCAAGATCGGGAAAAAAAGAAACACGCAAAACATGCGGTCAGTGATTACAAGCGCAAGATTTTATGCGACTGAATATGAATAATGTTGCATCCGTGCCACAATGTTTTCCGAAATGTACTATACAGGTCATAAAATGAATAATTCCAAACATCATATATACCTATATCTCTGTTTTTTTTTTTTTTCTTTGTTAGTGCGTCTTTGACATCATAGACCATAAGGTGCATACTAATTCAACGTGAACAGGAACACTCAATAAAACTGAATAAAAAAAATCAAGTGACGGTGAGATACGAAGAAGGCAGATTCACCAGCGTTTGTGTGTCAGCTTTTATCCCTCCAGATCAGAGAATGTCCAGTTCCATTGCCTCAAAACACCACTCACATCTACAGTTATTCCCAGTTTCAAATAAAAACTATCAGCATCAGATCCCTGGGTGGCACACTGACACTTCTATTTCCAGGGCCATGAGTAGGACAGCATATTCCTGAGCAAATGCCGCCGGTGGTCTTTTTATTCTCAGCCCGGCGATGGTGGCGACCTGACCCACGATGTACATATTTGGGGCGCCGCAAAATACCATTGTCTTTTAGGATATTCCAGTCAGACCATTTGCTCTGGACAAACTGTTTAATATGAAGGAGTTTGTCATGAGAGTATGTTAGCATGATACTGAGCAATACTTACATGATAGCAGTGGAGAAGCAGCACAGCACAGCGGAGCCAGTAGGACAGGCGGGTGCGGTAGCGTAGATGAGTGGTGATAGCAAAGCAGCAGAAAGCATAGCAGGAGGAGGTAGCAGGATTTGGAGGTTCCAACAAACAGCCATAAACAGTAACGCTGAGTATTACAGCATGATCACCCCGGAGCCACAAGCCAGGTGGGTATGAACACCAGATCAGTTCTTAGTCGTAGAGCACAGTAAAATGAATCGAGAACAGACCAACATAGCAAATATAATCAAGGAGACAGATCATCCCAGGCTCCTAGATCACCAGGTACAAAGAAATGTTCGTATGTCTCGCCCCGTGATCCACAGATTTAGGTGTTCCCAGTCAAAGTAAAGTCCATAAAATCTGTAAAAATTAATTCAAATCCATACAATTCTAGTCAACTGCATCCACAAACTATACGTACAATAAAGGAAATAAAACAAGCATAAGAAAGTGTAGGATTAAGGCGAATTTTGCGAAAAGTGTTGTTAACTGGGTGGAGCGGCAACAGCATGTGTACGCCAACGTCCCCTCCCTGCAATAGAAAATATATTGTGTTTTTTATATATATATATATATATATATATATATATATATATATATATATATATATATATATATATATATATATATATGTTATATAAAATATATCATGTTGTTCAGTTACATTAATTAGATGTATGAGGGGTTAAACAAAACTAGGTAGTTTGGTAATTTAACAAAGATTTTGCCTTTAGAGGTAGTGAAAAATACAGAAAACATTACATAATTTTTTGACATTTACAGAAACATTTCCTGAGCTGTAATCTGCATATGTGCGGAGAGAGATACAAAAATCTGATTGCTCGCTAAGTCATACCTGCCATCCCATTAAAATCACAAATTACATACAGCTACATAGTTAAGGCAGCAGAAACAGTGAAATCTGACTTCCTAAAAGTGTATTTGTTCAAACATACAAGTTGTAAATAGTTAAAAATATAGTTAGAGAGCTAATTATTAACTTTATGTATTAATTATGTATATTTTTTATTTTATTTAATCATTTTAATTATGCTGCCATGTCATATTGTTGATCAAAATTAATTATATAGTATAAATTAATGTAATTGGCTTAACGCTACCTACCATACTACCCTCACTTTCTTCTCAGAGTAACTGTCATTATGAAACATTACAGTGGTACTGAAGAAATCTTTACAAAAGACAAAACAGTAAGGGGCTTTCCTAAATAAATTATGCTTGAATGTGTGGAGTTAATATGACTTTTTTAAAAATAAACCATTTGCATTTGTCCACTTTTCAGTCTTTCATTTGTCACATAAGCCAGAAGCTTTACAAACTCTTCCACACACGCTAAGACTAAACCATTTCATTCTTTGATTACTTATATACAGTATAAGAAGAATACCAATCACTTTAATTGTCTTGGAAAGTTAAAGTATAGCTGTATGTTGGTCTGGCCTACTTGGTGCTTCAGTTAAAACTCTTAATTATTACTACAGTACTGACAGGCTTAGTGCTGCATTAGGCTTTTCCTTGCCTTTAAAGTATTACATACTGATACCAGTACTTTGAAAAAAATATCAGGGAGCTACAGAACCCAAACCAAATTAATTAACCAGTCTGCCTTACTCCAAAAACAGTTTGAGTGAAACATTTTAATTGTATCTGGCTGAAGCTCTTTCACTTTATACAAAGGAATAAAAATTCAATAGCACTTCTATTGAAACTAAAAAGGAAAGGATAAGTTATACACTGTATGAAGGATTAGAATGAATAAACATTTTTGATATGTGTGGAAGTCAGATGTGTGTCTGTATAAAACATTTCAGTCACTGTACAAATGCACAAGAGATCATGTAAAAATTCAAATTAATTAGTACTGCATATCACACAGTAACTTAATCACATCTGCTCAGCACTGAAAAAAATGCATGCAAACACTGAGACAATGTCTTGCATCTTCAGTCAGTATGGGGCTGTCCTTGCACACAGAAGCCTCTCTACACAAAATAAATACAAAGCAAACAAAGAGGAAGTATACATTTGTTTAGTGTTTGGCTTAAAAAACAAAACAAAAAGACTATTCTTAACATCCAGGCAGTACACAGCATAGCCACCGAAGTCTCAGGAAAGCAGTGTGATTTCCAACACTGAATGAACGTCAAAGATAGATCTAGGAACAAGAGAAATAAATTATGAATCCAGCCGATCCAGTAATAGTTTCTTCCTCAGAACCTCCTCATTACAATGATGATGGAAAACATTGTTAAGTCTTATATATAAATCAATCCTTATCGCCTTGTTATTTAAAGGATTATTTTGTTTTTGTTCCAGAAGTGTGGATAAACAGTGTTTTAAAAAAATGTCACATGGCTGTTTAAAGTCGAATGCAGAACACCTATTCTTTTCAGCCTGACTTTGATACTAAAGAAAATTAACTGACAAGCTTTGAGTACTGAGAATCTATCAGCCAACTCTTTGCCTTTGTGTGTAATTCTCTAGTAAAGAATTAAATACCATCCTTACTTAAGGTGCTATTTTTTAAATAGATACAACCTTTGAAATTTATTGCTACCTGCCACTTAATAAATACTTACAATGAGTAGTTTTCTGAGAATTACAACAGAACAACATCCTATCCTGGAAGAAAATGTAGTAAATTTTAGCACAGCTGTAAAATACAGTGGGTAATCTTAATTTTATGTAGTTGGACAAAACCATTAATTCAACATAAAATGTTACTTCACGATTGTATTATGTGAAGAGCTTTGAAATATACAGTACATTATTAGAGAATTGGTAAATGAAGCACATATTCATGTGTTTACAAAGGATTAAAAATAGCGTTAATAATATGGATTATCATTACAACCGATTCATGTTTCAAAATATGAACCTAGTTCAGAGTGTCTATGTGACATTGGTTAAGAGTTATTTTAATTAGTTTAGTAACATATTTCTAATTGCTTACAGAATACCTTTGCATATTTCAAAGGGCATTTTGAACCAGTTTGTGTTCTTTTAATGTTTGTCCTCTTTTTGTATTATGTAATTAAATCACGAATAACTGAATAATCTTAATTTTAAAATGACATAAGTTTGCAAAGAATTAATGACAACTTTAGGTCCGTTTGAAGAATTATTCTGTTTCATTTGGCATACTTTTCTTTTTACTAAATAATATTAGATTCTACCTCATTATATTTTTATGAAAAAAGCATCAATATTTAGAACATACAGTATTGTAGCTTAATTTTCACTTGTGCAACCTTCTACTCTGTGCTGATATTTTACTTGTTTAACTGATGAAAGAGATAGCCTGTTGTATAGTGAATTAGTTGTTTAGATTACAGCTTGTGATTTCATATTCGGCATAATTAGGATATGCTGTCATTAATGTTCTGATTAATAAAGAGCAGTGAAATTCTGGGATAAGTGTATGCATTTGCATTCTAATTCTGTATTATTAAAATTAAAGAAAATTTAATTGGAGGTTATGATTTCTTCATATTTAAATGGTGATTAATATTCTTAATGCCATTTTTGACCATGAAATAAATTGCTAGTTTTTGAGAGGATTTTGATTAAAGTTATAGGGCAATTACATGTGGCATGGAAAAGCCTTATCAGTTGTGTGATTAGACTGTAGTTCTTGGTGTATACATTAAGAAATATTTTGTGATCATACTGTGTGACATACTGTGTGACTGTAAAGTAAGATGTCTGGTTTGCAGATTGAAATTGTAATTATTAATAATGTGTAGGTTTTTTAATGTAGACCTACATACCTGATGATGTTATCAACAAAAAGGTCTGATAATGTGTTCATTGGTTATACAACAACAGCTAATACACGCACAGTTTCTATCTGACCTTAGAAAGATTATTTAATCTTCAGGATATACTGTACATTTTGATGCTGGGCTGTAAAAAGATGGAATTGATATATTACAGCACCTGTAATAGAAATAGCCACACTAATTCTTTACATAGATAGGTTTATGTAATTGTATTTTCTAAGGGAATTCATTTTATGTGTTTCATTTAAATATTGCTCTTAGGTGGAATGTTGGCTGTGTCAAGTTACATATTCTCCCCTTGTTTATGATGGTTTTATTCCGGTGCTCAGTTTTTTCCCCATGTCTTCAAAGATGTGCATGTTAAATTTATTGGAATGAAAATAATGGAAATAAACATGTAAATATGTATGTGGTTCTTTAAGGGAGAGGAAAGTGAGTAAGAAGGTGAAGAAAAAAAATCAACAGGTGGTGTGATAAAACAACCTGATGTATTTTGAGTATTTCATATGTTGGCACAGAGGTAGTTCATTTGGCCATTTACTGTTCTATTCATTTTACTGAAATATCACCTATTAAATTATAATAGCATAGTGAATTCCATGGAAATATTGTAATGCAAGAGGAGAAATGAACCCTATATGCAGAGGTAGTGGGGGTACATATTGTGGTTACTGTTTTCAACAATCTGGGTGCCAAAGTGATGGTAGCTGTTTGAAAGTGCAGTAGTAATTAGAAACATTTTCTTACCAGAGGTGATTCAGAAAGGTGAAATCCAGTAAGTACTGCATAATTCCCAAGGGTATTTAATATATTTTTACTTTGCTTAACTTTTCAATTGGAAAGATATTGGTATAAGGTTTTGTGTTATGCTCAATTCCCACCTGGGATTTATTGAAAAGTTTTTCACGTTTCCTTTATTGAACATTGCTTCTGGTTTTTTTAGTGTTCTTCATGCTTTTAACATTTGCCTCAGGTCTTTTTATAGAATGTACTCCATAGGGACCATTTCATTCCTTCTTCAAATATTGCTACACAGAAAAATCTTTTGACTAAATTCTATTAATATGACACTAATGTTAGTGAAACATGTTGGCATGTGTTTTTTTGTTAATTAAATATACCAACAGTATGTATCTACGTAAATGCAAAAAAACAGATATACATTTTCTGTTCTGTCCAACATCTGTCTAATTATCAAAAACAAAGAGCTTTATATTATTGGCATGCTTCTTGTAACATGTATGGGGAAAATTTTTTGTCAAATCTTTTGTTAGTCTTTAATGTATATATGATACATTTTTAAAATGTGCAACAATTTAAAAAATGTTTTTTAATTGTACACTTTTACCTTAATATGATCATTAATACCTTAATATGATATGCAAAGTTGTACACACACACACACACGCACACACAGACACACACACACACACACACACATATATATATATATATATATATACAACCCCAATTCCAAAAAAGTTGGGACACTGTAAAATGTACATAAAAACAGAATGTAATGATTTGCAATTCTCATAAACCCATATTTTATTCACAGTAGAACACAGAAAATATAACAAATGACAAATGTGACATTTTACTATTTCATGAAAAATATTAGCTTATTTTGAGTTCAATGGGAGCAACATGCCTCAAAAACGCTGGGACGGGGCAACAAAAGGCTGGAAACGTAATTGGTAGTAAAAAGTGGATGCACTTTTATACCCAGTCATGATACTGACCTGTTGCCAATTAACCAAATTTGATGCAAAATGTTTCTCCAGCTATTTCTTTTTAGTACCACTAAATTTTTGAGACATGTTGCTGCCATCAAGTTCAAAATGAACCAATATTTTTAATTAAATAGTAAAATGTCACACTACAAACATTAAATATGATTTCTATGTTCTATTGTGAATAAAAAATGGGTCTATGAATTTTGCAAATCATTGCATTCTGCTTTCATTTACATTTTACACATTTTGTTTGTAATTTATATATATATATATATATATATATATATATATATATATATATACAGTAATCCCTCCTCCATCGCGGGGGTTGCGTTCCAGAGCCACCCGCGAAATAGGAAAATCCGCGAAGTAGAAACCATATGTTTATATGGTTATTTTTAGAATGTCATGCTTGGGTCACAGATTTGCGCAGAAACACAGGAGGTTGTAGAGAGACAGGAACGTTATTCAAACACTGCAAACAAACATTTGTCTCTTTTTCAAAAGTTTAAACTGTGCTCCATGACAAGACAGAGATGACAGTTCTGTCTCACAATTAAAAGAATGCAAACATATCTTCCTTTTCAAAGGAGTGCAAAGCAAGCAGTCAAAAAAAAAATCAATAGGGCTTTTTGGCTTTTAAGTATGCGAAGCACCGCCGGTACAAAGCTGTTGAAGGCGGCAGCTCACACCCCCTCTGTCAGGAGCAGGAAGAGAGAGGAAGAGAGAGAGAGAGAGATAGAGAGACAGATAAAAAAAATCAATACGTGCCCTTTGAGCTTTTAAGTATGCGAAGCTCCGTGCAGCATGTCCTTTCAGGAAGCAGCTGCACACAGCCCCCCTGCTCACACCCCCCTACGTCAGCGCAAGAGAGAGAGAGAGAGAGAGGAAGAGAGAAAGTAAGCTGGATAGCTTCTCAGCCATCTGCCAATGAAATCAACTGGGCAAACCAACTGAGGAAGCATGTACCAGAAATTAAAAGACCTATTGTCCGCAGAAACCCGCGAAGCAGCGAAAAATCCGCGATGTATATTTAAATATGCTTACATATAAAATCCGCGATGGAGTGAAGCCGCGAAAGGCGAAGCGCGATATAGCGAGGGATCACTGTATATATATATATATATATATATATATATATAGCTGTGTAAGCCCGTGGTCCTGGAAACTATTGTAATTGTCAGAAAAAAAATTGAAATGTAGAGATGTGAGGTAATTGAAAGAAACTACTTTGGGCATCTCTTCTCCTTGGAGGTTTTGTGGTACCTACATGTTCGCATCGTTTGTGCACTAGCAGCTAAGCGACTGTCTTTCTTCGGAGGTTTCCTTTTCTTGGCTTGCTTGCCTCACTTGTATTTGCTGCTAAGCGAGTGACTCTTTCTACAGAGGTTTCACTTTGCCAATGTGCTGGCATCGCTTGTGTGTCCTTGGAGGTGGAGCCCTTACCCCGACTCCACCTTTCACTTCCGGGCCAGACAGATACACACACTTCCACACGTAGACATTTATATATACTGTAAGATATTTATATATGAATGCATTTAAGTTTATTGAAGTTAGATTTAACATTTGCACTCAAGTTTAACTTACGTTATTTCTGTGACAACTTTGCCTGATCTTTATGAAAGCCTTCATAATTTCTATACTTTTAACAATTGGTTAATCTTATCCAAAAGACAGAAAAGCAATAAATTTAATACAAAGGCAGATTTGAGAGAACCACATCCACTTTTATTGTTTTACAGTGTTGGCTACTATAGAACCTTTTGTGAAACATGCAAATTTATAAAGTATCCCATTAACAAAATGCCCCTAATAATAATAATAATAATACATTTTATTTATATAGCGCCTTTCCCATGCTCAAGGCACTTCACAGAGTTTAAGTTAGAATGTCAGGGTATACAATATATAGCCCCTACCCATTTTAAACTAATTATTAATAATTTTGCCTGTGCCCACTTATCCATTTTGATCAGTTAAGAACACAGTAGCTTGGATTATATATGTAGCAAATTTGTTTCCCTGTAAACAGCATGGAAAGCAAATGCTTTTTTCTTATAACCTCTCTAAAGTGGTGCAGTTGTAGTCTATACAGCTTAAATAGTCTTGCTTCTTAGAAATGATTTTCTACTGTGTTTTGAAGCTTTAGCTCAGAACTTAATTACATACAGTTAAACAATAATGGACATTATAAGTAAACTAATGTATGCAGTTTTGTTAAAACAATTGTTTATAGTTTTATTAAAAGTATTTAGAATCTTGTTTATTTTTTAATTTTATTGAAAGTTGTTTTTGTCACTACTGTATAATATATTATTTTTGAAAATAAATGTGTGATCTGTTTAATTTGTTCAAAATTAAAATGACTTTTTGTTTTAAAATTATTTAAAACAGTTTAAAGAGTTTGTTTTAAGGTGTTTTCACACCTAGTTCATTTGTAACAGTTGTTTCGAACTCTGCAGTGATTAATCTGTAGTTCAGTTTGTTTAGGTAGATATGAACAAACCAATCACACTTTGGTGCAAACCAAAACTATTGTACTGAGACCCTTCTGAAATGGTGGTTTTGGTGGTGTACCTAGCACACCCTGGAGTGGCTCCTATGAGGAATGACTGTAGTTCAACACAAAACTGATCTAACTACAAGTAATAATCAGCATTGGGTGAAGTAGTGTGTTTCTGTTAAACAAATGTCTATATCATAGCTGCACAACTGCTATCTGCAGGGAGGCTGCCATTAGCTACCATCCATTGAATTTAAAGTTCTGGGTAAATGATGTATTCTATTGTGAACAAGGTTAGCAAACAAAGTAAGATAGTGGCTGACATTTGAAGGCAGAGTTTAATACATGGATAGATCAAATAACAAAGATGCTAGTTCAGATGAAAACTTGTAGTTAAAAAATAAACAAGAGGCTATTAACACAGAAGGTATGAGGAATTTGAAAATAAATGAAAAGAGGGAAGAAAGGTATCCATGAATGAGTAGTGAATAAATGACAAGTTCTTGCTTAAGTATTGTGATTAATTTTAAATGATCAACTGAAGTATAGTGGGTATTCAGATTGAGGAAGTGACTCTGTTTACTACAAGAGTGAGATAAAGATGTAAACTGGTTTGGTCATGGCAGATGAGCATTTTTATATTCTGATGACATTTAAACCTTGCACTATGTGAACATTTGTATTTTCTTTCATTACAACATTTGTTTAGCAAATGTTAATTGTTTATTTCTTACTGTCTCAGTTATTCACAGCACTTTTTACTCTTTGTCTTAATTGCTAGTACTTTATGATTTTATATAATTCATATATATATAATTTTAACAAAAGTAACACAATATAGTCTAGCCGTAAGTAAATTTTTCTTGTGCATTTTGATGTCATCTTGGCCATTATTTTGATGATATAGCTCTACTAGTTCTCCTAAATCATCTGTATTACTATGATAGCACTTACTTTCCTTTAAATAGCAGTAGCATCTGTCATCTCCAAAAAATACTTATTGTAGTTGTGCTTAGCATTTTTACGAACAGTTGCCTAGAGGAAAAAAAAAGATTTTTTTTTATGTCTCAGGTGGTTTCAGTTTAAGCAGATTAGCAACGTGATAGTAGTTTCTTAATTCAGCCCCAGTAAAAGCATGATGAATAGTATTTAACAAAAACTGAATTTACTGTGTACTGATGCTGTGACCTTCCAGTGTGACAAATGATGCAAGGGACAAAAGAAGAATTCAGACAGAAACAAAACAAAAGTGCAATGAAAATGACATCACGCGGGACCTGGAATGGTCACTTTTTTGCTAGACTCTTTTCTCCTTTACGCTCTTGTTAGCTCTGACAGGGAAGTAGAAAAAGCAAGACTGCTGTGATTCTGGGAAGAAGCGATGTCATGGGTCCTCGGGAAAATTCTCATCCACTATAAGGCAATGGAATCTGTATCTGTTTAGATGTTACATTCAAAGTCTTCCCAATATTTCCACTCAACCCCTCACCCTGAGGTCACACTCTGTGTTCTCATGTCTGACAATATACACTGTAAAAACCTTTTGTTTTTCATACTGGATTTGCTATGTTTTGGAGTGATTTTTACATCTTTAGTTTTAATCTTCCTTTTAAAAAGTACAACTTTATTTTTCATTAACATTTAGATAAGGATTTTACAAATCATTTATCTTGTAAGCTGGAGCGCTGATCGCACCCTCAGAGGACACAGACACCCCTGGGAAAACCCCTGAAACAGCTGACAGTCTACCTTCACATTGCTCCTTACCCTTCTTACTTGCGCTATAACGCGCGATAAACCTCTCACGCGGTACTCCACTTACTTAAAAGTATTGTGCAGCGCCTCTCAGCTTTGGAATTGGTTGTTTTGTTTCTCTCTCTCTCTCTCAGACATTTTCTGCTGCTGGCGGAACTGTCATCTCTGACTTGTCATGGAGCACGTTTAAACTTTTGAAAAGAGACAAATGTTTGTTTGCAGTGCTTTGAATAAAGTTCCTTTTTTTCTACAACCTCCTGTGTCTCTGTGCAAATCTGTGACCCAAGCGTGACAATCTATTAGGTCATTATTTCATTATGAAATCCATTTTATCTAGTTTCAGATCATGGTGACTCTGGGGCTTATCCTGGTAGTATCAGGTGCAAGGTAGATGTCATAATATCGGAATGTTTTGTATTCGATACCAATGGAGTTTCATGATACTTGACATCTATTCAATACCGTACCAAAAACAGAAACTCAGTTCAATGGCTTTTAATTAAATGCACTTCCATTACTCATGTAAACAATATTGTACAATTTTCTGTAATAGAGTATAAAATATATAAATACTAATAATGATGACAGCTTTAAAGTACTGGCATGCCATCAATGAGTTGTGCAACTATCATTTAAGTAAACTAAAACTGACGTACATGAATATCAAAATACAATGCAGGGCTTGAATTGGAATATGCGATAGAAAATGGAGATTCCAACAGTGTAACAACAGGTCAAATCATTTTTCATTCTTTTGTTTATGATAATATTGTTGATCATTTAGTTTCTGTGTGTCTATGTATCTTTTACTATGCTTTGTGGGTGGTCCCTCAAGAGGCAGGGCCACTTGCCCATCACTGTCAATGTACTGCCCTCAGCCCTGTAAAGTCCTTTGCATTTCATTGAATGTGCTGGGTGGTTGGTGAGTTCTCCTGTGTTTATTGCTGTTTTTGATTATTACAGATTTTCTGTTTTTTTCTTTCTCCTATTTTGCTCTGGTTTTCAACTGTTCTCTTTGATTCTGCTTTAAGATTGTGTTTTTTGTTAAGATTGCCTATTTTGAAGGCATTGCTTTCTGTATCTTTTGTGCTCCTCGGAGTGTCTTGCTACAGAGCATTTATGTTTATAATATATTTCTTTTATTTTAAAGATTCTTCACTTGGTCTTGTGTGACTAGTTGAGAAATATGATGATCTTTACATCCTGTAGTGGGCATATTCAGCATTCTGAGCACTTTAGGGGACAATTGTCGACTCTGCTCTGTTCTTTGAGGCCTCACACCATTTCCACCCCCTTGTGTTACCGAAACCACAATAGAGGGATGTTTTATACTTGGAGGGATTTCAGGATAACATTTATAAAGAGTGATATTATAATTGACTACCTGATTTATCTTACTATATGCACATTCTAAATTTATTCTTTAACATTTTCTCTCAAGTCACTGAAAAATCTATACTAATAAAAGGCAAAGCCCTCACTCACTGACTCACTCATCACTAATTCACCAACTTCCCGTGTAGGTAGAAGGCTGAAATTTGGCAGGCTCATTCCTTACAGCTTACTTACAAAAGTTAAGCAGGTTTCATTTCGAAATCCTACGTGTAACAGTCATAACTGAATCCTACTTACGTACATATATACGTCCATAGCCTGCAGCTCGGTCGCCGTGTGAGGCGGGGTTGTGTCCTGCGTCCCCTGGCCTCCCACGTAGTTGGTTGCCTGCCTATATTGCGTTCCCCATCCCCACGCCTCCCACGTAGTTGGCTGCCTGCCTATTTTACACGTTTGGAGAACCGCCAATGCCTCTTAAACATCTTAGATTCACAGGTGACGATTTGAGTAGTGGACACTTTGATGTTTATGAATGTTTCAACTCTCAAAAGCTGGATGCGAAGTTATCGATGAAACCGGTTGTATGCTTACAACGCTTGACAGATGCGGAATGTCACTTCAACACAACAATTCCTGCAAATACTAACGTAATTGAAACAAACCATGAAACTCAAACCGATTATGACAGCAGCAATCCAAGCTGTGAGAAAACAGTAAAAAGGAGGTATGTCAGACATCGTGGTACATTTTCTGATGCAACTAGACGAAAACAACTTTGTGACGCTGCCGCCAAATACTCGCAGAAAAATCCACAAGTTAATAGACACGCTGTCGCTAAATACTCGCAGGCAAATCCACAAGTTCATAGAGACGCTGCCGCTAAATATTTGCACACAAATCCACAAGTTAATAGAGCTTCTGTTTCTAGGTACGATCCCAATAATAAAAAGTGGCTCTTATGAAAACAATGGGTTTGGCTCAAAAAAGCAGATTGTGGATTTGCATACAGCCAATGAAACTTCAGGTCACGTGTCTGCAAAAGAACCTAATTGAGGCAACTATTTTTACTGGCAAGAAGAAGCTCTTGATTGGGAGTCAGCAGTTCTTAGCATTGCACCACGCAAGCAGTAACATCAGCCCCTTACTGCAACCTGCTTTCTTTTTTCTTCAGTTATATTCTTGAATAAAAGCGCACTTGTTCTGTTATACTTGTACTTGTGAAAGTGTTTATTTGATATTTGCACTTCAGGCTTCACACCAGTCATTCTCAGTCACACACACCACTCACATCCACGTCCACAGTTTTCCCAGTCTCGTTCGCGCACAAGTTCTGACACGGTTTTATATACAATCATCAGATTCAAATGTTAACAGTTCCCACACACAACTGCTGACTCCCAATCAAGAGCTTCTGGGTTCGATGCTGGCAGCTTCTCAAGTTTGCCATTTTGAGTAGAGAGCTGCTATTACTGTTAATATTATACAATAAAAACACATTTGATTTACGTCTGTAACAACCTCTGTAAATTTATAGTGCTTGTCAAAGTTAGCGTTCACGCTCGCCCCGATCTGACACTGCTGTTTTCAAATAAAGACGCGCTATAACAGAGGGGAATTCAGATCAGAGAAAACAGAAGCCATCCCCGCAAGAAACATCCCCTCACATATAAGAACAACGCAGCTGCACCAGGCGTAAAGGCAAAAGTCTGGCGTCATCCTGCCAATCACCTGTCCTTCAAAGAAACAGCACGGCTTACAGAGCTCGCCAACGCTACACCGTCCAGATCTAAACACTAGCGTGGTGTATGTGCCCAAAAAAAGTCTAACTGCATTCTCATACCATTGCTCGCGTACTAAAGTGTCAGCAGGTATTTTTCGTGGCATTACACGTGTAATTTGTGAGCATGCCCTTGACGATCAAACAGAGGAAGCTCAACAGTTCACTTGTGACTTTATGCTGTAGGAAGATAAGTAAATAAATCAGCTCGCATGTTATTTATTTAGATCAAATAAAGACGCACTATAGCTATTTATCTATCCCCTTAGCTGTTTTTATATATATTATATAATAACAGTTATAAAGACACTTGTTCATGTTAATTGCAGTCTCAATTGTTAAAAATAATATTTTAAAAGGAGCATCCCACATGAAAATACAATGATCTGACTGACTGACAGTGCATACCACTTTATATGGTTAAAAAGAAAAAAAAATAACACTTTCTTTCCAGCGGGAATTGATCTCTAAGGTGCAACAGGCCTGCTGCGCACTGATTGGCTGAGCAGTCTGTGTCAACTATCTACAACTTAGTATGTATCGTGATCGTGATTTAGAGAGAATAAAAGTGAAAAAAAACGGAAACTTTTACAAGTCCTATGTACTGTATAATATTAACAATAAGAGCAGCTCATTACTGAAAACAGCAAATGTAGGAGGAAGTCGAGATCGAACCGGGACTCTTGATTACACCGGGGACGTTTGATTACAATTCAGCAAATCTTACCACTACTCTACGGAAACTGTTGTTTTTTCTTTAACCTTTTGTGAAAGTGTTTACTTGATCTTTGGACTTCAGGTTTCATATATTATATAGTTCATGCCTACATTTTGTCATTTACTACTAAAATATGAAAAAAGTTTCTGTTTTAAAAATGTGTTTACACAGATTACTGTAGAAACGGAACACACATGAAATGCGTGTGTTCCAAATAACGATCTATTATTTCCACTGTAAAACTCTAGCAGTTCAGTCACTCCCAGTTAATCAAACAAGGCATGAGCTGGGAAAACTTAGTGAACGTTCTGTGACGGTGGGGGATGGAATAGCCGGCTGCTTGCTGGCTCGTCTTAATCAGCACATTTAGAAGACAAAAGAGAGGTGAGAACGGTTTTAAGGTGGGCCGGATCTACGAGTTTTTTCGTAGACTGTGGTAATTCTAGTGTTAAGGTTTCCTGTGTGAAGTTCATCTTGTCAGTTTTACATCATTCCATTATTTCAGAACTCTTGTTTAACAGCCTTTGCTGTGATGTTTTAGGAGTATCTTATTCGAGTGATCAGACTTTGTTTTGCTTAGTCTATGTACAAACTGGAGACTTAGATTTTACTAGACTGAAGTTATCTATGGTCATTTAATCTTAACCATTTAAATGTATGACATATGTGCTCTCACCAGATTTGTCACTTATTAGAGGTTATACTCATGAACAATAGGTTGTCTTTAAAAACCAAACAAATGACACATCAAGGATTTAGGGATTTATGCTGATGCAATACTTTCATTATCTAAGCAAATTTTGGAAACAGTTAAAAAGGAGAAATAATCTTAGCTTATATTGTAAGAACTGTTGAATTTAAATCAAGAGATCTTATGCTTAGACTAGTGATACCACATCTGGACTTTTGTGTGCAGTTTTGGTCACTATGCTGTAAAAAAAGCTAGGTGGAGGAGAGCATCCCAAGAAAATGTCCTACTCTTGACAGGCTCAGGGCATTAAACCTTTTTAGTCTTCAGCAGAAGAGGCCGTGTTTGTTCTAGGGCAGTACAAATGGACCAAAGGATGAAAATGTGTCCAAAAAAAACAGCCAAACTTAAAATTGGGACATAATTAACATGAGGGTATTAGCCAAAATCTGGATTATTTTTGTTATCTTGGTATCCTAATGTAGTATTTGATGCCTACAGCTACATTGTATAGTTACCACTCCTGCCCACAAAAAGTTAACATAGTAAATATGTGGAGCCTTAGGATTCAGAAATAAAGAGATGCAATCTGATATTTATTAGACTGTACAACATATACTTATGATATTTTAGGATGCCTACTGAATCAACAACTCCTACTCTTCAACTGGTATGACTGCTGATGAGTCAAGCTGAAACCATCATTATGGACTGTCACATAACTTACAGCCAAGTGAGGAGGCAACTGAGGAGGTGACACACAGAAAAAGCCATGAGACTGGATGCCCTTGAGTTTTTAAGGCTTGTGCTGACCAATTTTGTGGTATTGCCCTACCCATTCAGTTTTTCACTAAGGCTCCAGAAAGTATTGTGGAAAATATCCTGTGTTGTTCCAGTGCCAATGAAGACCATCCTTATGTCCCACATCATGAAGACTTTTGAGAGGCTAGTCTTAGACTGTTATGATAGTTATTTTTTGCTTACTATGATTCTATTTAGTTCTCGATAATTGCTACTATTTTGTGTGTTTTGCATCTCCTGTATCCATGGGAGCATCCTTGCATTCAGTGGGAGATGCAGCACTGATGACACCTGAATTGGTAATGTATTTAAAAGCTGTGCCATCCAAGTCTAGGATCCCAAAACACTTTCTGTGCCTTTTTTCTTGACTTTGTGCTTTCATTTCTTTTTTTCACTTCTTTTTTTGTGCTTTTTATTTTATCACAGCCTCTTATATCAGATAGGTAAGCACATGGTACTAGCTGTCAATCATGTATCACAGTTGAAAGTTCCCACCTGCCGAACCATAATGAACAGATAAGCTACCTACAAATTGTCACTGTATAAAAGTGAACCAATTAAACACCCCGCACTTAAGTATACCGACTTTTATAGTTCCACTCCTCTCTGGCACTGCCTAAATGCAAGCAAGAGGTGTATGGAAAAGAGAAAAAAATCTTTAGATGAGGCTTGGGCGAGCACACACCCAGTGATGCTTTCAGCTGACCTCACATCTCTTAACATAGACTTGCAGTCCTGCTATGTGCTGTTTCCAAACAAGGCAGGCATACTTTCTTTTAAAAATACTTTCCATGGTGAATGTGTAGAAGTTCTTTAATATCTCTAGGAGGGCAACCTGAAATCACTTAGGTGCTGAAGGTGGTACAGACATTATTTTGCCTTCTTCACCAAGTTGATGATGTGGTTGGACCAGGTCAGGTCCTTCATTATGTGAAGTTGAGGCATCTGAAACTGTCCAACCATTCCATTCTGAGTGCAGCTAATACTGAAGGAGACATAATGTCACTTCTGATTTCTGCCAAAGTTCCTAATCAGCTTAAGTGTTTGCTTGACAGTTTAATGCTGCCATTTGGTTAGAAAATAATAAAGTGATATGAGGAGGGTAGCCTTTAGAACTAAAATGTGGACTCCCAGAGGTTTATTTTCTCCTGGGATGCTATTGACTGGAGATTTTGTTTACATATCTGCTGTTGCCATCTGGATTTATCTCATAATTGTTATGTTAATGGGCTTAATATCATCATGATTTAGCTTGTTAATACAGTAAAATCTCAATTATCTGTCACTTGATTCACCATCAGTCTCTGTTAACCATCAGGGCCAAAGAAAAAAAAATTGCACACGCCAGCGCCTACCTATTATTGTACTACTACTGCTGTGTGGTATGCTGTGAGCCATGCACATTCAAATAACTCTCCCTTGTGCTAGCACTTAGTGTTCTTCCCCAGCACCACGTGTCATGCCGCTTTTGAAATCACTGTGTCAGTTATGTACCTTCAGTTTCAATAGTGTTTTGTAGCTTTTCTTTTTTGTTATAATTAATGTACTATACATTGGTATGGTCGGTAAATGTTACTTCGTGGTGTTGGAATTGCCACAAAAAATTGGAATTATTAAACATTTACGAAACAGCAAACGTGCTTCAAGTATTGCTTCAATTTACAGAGTATAAAGAGCAAAAGTGAATGATATAAAGCTTAATGCCGACAAAATTAAAAAAGTGTCAAAAATGGAAACCACTACTGGTACTGTTATTTCGTATTAATGTTCTTCTGTACTGTAATTTTCTTTATAAATTCTGCTATGTTTTGTTAATATATTGTGACGTGCAGGCACAAGGCCTGTGATGTGCTGTGGGGGAGCAGGAAGGAAGGGATATTGTGTTAGTCATGGGACTGTATCAGGGGCTTCTGTTCTGTAAGGGGTGGACACACCTATTAGGCGATGAGTGACACGAGAAATTAGGAGATAAAAGAAGGTGTGGCGGAAGGAAGTTTTGAGTAGGGAGTCAGGAGACAATAAGCAGGAGTGTTTCTGGTATAGATAAAGACAGACCTTGAGTGGCAGAAGATAAACTAATTGGTAGGGAAAAGCTTTCTTTAATTGTTTTGGAGGTGTGCTCCCTAAAGCAGATAACAGAGTATAAGTACCTCTGTGTTGTGTTTGCTTATTACGTTGGTTGTTATTATATGAATTAATTAGTTTTATCCATCCATCCATTTTCCAACCCGCTGAATCGGAACACAGGGTCACGGGGATTAATTAGTTTTATTAATGCTATATTATATTTTGTTAATACTAGGGGGCTTCGCCCCCTGTTCGCTTCGATCACCAACCCCTGTGTTTGGTTTTCCGGAAACGCACTTTTAAGAACCTGCTCTGCATGTGTTTGGCCCCCTTGTTTTTTATCCTCTTTATGACGTTTAACTTTGTTTTCTACTCTTTGTCTTTTATTTCTGGCCACACTTTGTCCTGCCTTTTTTTCAATGACACCTGGTCTGTGGTGATTATTTTCCCTTTTTTCAAGTAATAATTTCAGTTTGTTTGCGCTACTGCAATTTTTACTTTCTTTTTTTTTGATACTTTATAATTTTAATGCTTTCATATTCTCTAAACTTCTCTGCATTCGTATCGCTCCATTTTTTTGAGCCTTTCGAATTCCACTGCTTTCATAATCTGTAACCTGCTCTGCAGCTGTATAGTGCCAATGTTTTTGAATGTCTTTATGAAGTTCTACTTTGTCTTTTAATTCTGAGCCCGATTGGACGTGCTTTTTTTCAATTCCACTTGTTCCGGGCTGATTATTTCTTTCCTTATTTTCTGAATTTGCACCTAGATTATTCTTTTTCTTTTTTGCATTTTTTCTCTTCAACGCTTTTGGGTCTCTTTTTTCCACGCTGCTCTTTCTTCTTCGCTTAGTTGTCGACGTTTCATCTATAATGTATTGTCGTTTCATCTATAATATATTGTCCTTATACGCTTTATATGTGCTTAGAGCCCATGGACCTGTGTGTGCTCAAATCCTTTACACGACTGAGTGTTTTGCTGCCCGTGGTCTTATTTGATACTGGTTGTAAGTAGGGCATGTCTTGCAAGAATCTCATGTACTATGTCCCCGCGAGACGATCCTGAGTCAATCTCTTGGCACAAAGTCTCATGTTTAAGGTCCCCATGAGACGCTCCGTGGCCAGTCTCTTTCGTCTCACGGGTCTTTTAAGTGTCTTCTGTGATCTTCATGTGAACATCACGTTTCGTCTCCCTAGTCTTTTTCTCCCAGGATTTTTTTTTATAATAGAGAGATAGTTTAGTTTTGTACATAAATATGGCTATTCGCTAAACTAATCTATTGTATATCATTTTTAAAGTAGCTGTTCTGTTATCCATCTATTCTCTTATCTGTTATGGCCTTAGTCCCGACCCCTAATGGATAATCAAGGTTTTACTGTACCAATATTTGTTATGTTTTACTTTGTGTTCAATGCAAGTTTTGTGCAATAAAAATGTATGATTTAATTAGAACATTAGGACAATCTAAAGAAGAGCCATTCAGCCCATCAAAGCTTGCTGTTCCTATCTACTTAATTGTTATAAAATAACATCAAGCCTAGATTTGAAAGTCCCTAAAGTCCTACTGTCTACCACACTACTTGGTAACTTATTCCTTGTGTCTGTGGTTCTCTGTGTAAAGAAAAACCTAATATTTGTGCAAATTTACTCTTAAGAAGTTTCCAACCGTGTCCCCATTTTCTTGTTGAACTTATTTTAAAATAACAGACTCTATCCACTATACTAATTCTCTTCATAATTTTAAACAATTCAATCATGTCTCCTCTTAATCTTTTTTTGCTTAAACTGAAATGGCTCAGCTCTAGTAATCGTTCCTCATAACTCATCCCTTGTAGCCCTGAAATAAGCCTAGTTGCTCTTCTCTGGACTCTTTGTAGTGCTGCTATGTTTTTTTTAGCGTGGTGACCAAAACTGTATGCAGTATTCCAGCTGAGGCCTCACCAGTGCGCTATAAAGTTTGACCATAACCTTCTTGGACTTGTAATCTACACATTGTGCTGTATAACCTAACATTCTGTTATCCTTCTTAATGGCTTCTGAACACTGCCAAGCATTTGATAATGTTGAGTCTACTACGACTCCTTCTCATAAGGTATACTTTCGATTTGCAGTCCTACCATTATGTATGCAAACCTAACATTTTTAGTTCATTCATTTAATACTTTACATTTACCTACAATAAATTTAATCTGCCACAAATCTGCCCAAGCTTGTTTGCTGTCCATGTCCCTCTGTAATGATTCAACGGATTCTAGATTATCTGCCAATCTACCTAAGGCTTGGCATCATCTACAGACTTAACCAGCTTGTTACTTATATTCCTATCCAAATCATTAATATATATTAAATATAGAAGTGGCCCTAGCACCAACCCCTGTGGAACACCACTCAATATCAACCAATACTGATAAGGTTCCTTGTACAGTAACCCTCTGCTTGCTGTTTCAGAGCCAATTTTGCATCCATTTACAACAACACCCTTAACTGTCATTTCTTTTAATGTGATGTCCAACCTCTCATGTGGCACCTTATCAAATACTTTCTGAAATTCAAGATAAATAATACTGTATGCTCCACTTTGATCATATTTTTTTGTTACTTCCTCATAGAATTGCAGCATGTTGGAAAAACATGAACTCCCTCTTCTGAACCCATGCTGTTAAGTAAAACTCCTGTTCTTGCCATGTGTTGCTTAGTCATATCCTTAATAATTACTTCTATTAATTTACCTGTGATGCATGTTAAGCTTACTGTCCTATAGTTGCTTTGATCTGCCCAGTCACCTATTTTATATATTGGGATAATATTTGTCAATTTCTAGTTACTCACTGACCACCTTAAGAACTCAAGGGTAAATATTTTCTGGTCCTGGAGATTTGTTTGATTTCATATAATTTAATCTAAGCAGTACTTCTCCCTCCAAAGTTTCTAAATCCCCCAGTACCTTCTTAGTAGTCCCATTTACTCTTGGGAGGTTATCTACTTCCTCACTTGTGAAGACCTCAGAAAAATGCGAGTTCAGAGCATCTTCTATTTCACTGTCTGTATTTTTAATTGCCCTTTGCTATTACTGATGCACTTCACCTCCTCCTTGACTGCTAAAATAATGAAAGAATCTCTTTGGGTCATCTTTCGATGTATCTGCTATTCTCCTCTGTAACTGCCTTTTAGCCTGCTGTCAATATCCATCTCCACTGACAGACTGAGGAGATCGTTCCTCCCCCACACTGTTTGACTCATCAATTCCACCGGGGGGGGGAACGTTAACATTATACAAAGTTATTGTCTGTTTTACCTCTATTTTTATCACTCTTTAATTTAACATTGTTTTTTTATCAGTATGCTGCTGCTGGAGTATGTGAATTTCCCCTTGGGATTAATAAAGTATCTATCTATCTATCTATCTATCTATCTATCTATCTATCTATCTATCTATCTATCTATCTATCTATCTATCTATCTATCTATCTATCTATCTATCTATCTATCTATCTATCTATCTATCTATCTATCTATCTATCCTTCTTAATGATTGTTTTTTTATCAGTATGCTGCTGCTGGAGTATGTGAATTTCCCCTTGGGATTAATAAAGTATCTATCTATCTATCTATCTATCTATCTATCTATCTATCTATCTATCTATCTATCTATCTATCTATCTATCTATCTATCTATCTATCTATCTATCTATCTATCTATCTATCTATCTATCTATCTATCTATCTATCTATCTATCTATCTATCTATCTATCTATCTATCTATCCTTCTTAATGTTTGCCCTCATGTTCTTTTATTCCCGATGATTCACATTGGAGTTATTAGTATTATATGCCTTATACAGCTGTTTTTTCCTTTGCAGCTTCTTTTTCAATTCTTTATGAACCCACAGTGGAGTTTTTTTTTAATTTCCTACTAATTGCAAATTTAGGTATGTATCTCTCCTGCATTATATGTAAAATCTTTTTAAACCTGTTCCACTGCTCCTTGATGTGTCTGCAGTTAAAACCTTAATTCTATTGTATCTTCCATTAGACTTTACTGCATTTGCTCAAAATTTGTCCTACTAAAGTTAAACTTGACAGTTTTAGTTGTAGCATCTGCCCTCTTCCAAAACACTGAGAACTGTATTATGTTATGGTAACCTGACTGTAGTTCTTCAATCACCAGTACACTCTCAGTTCAATCCTGCTTTTTACAAAATGTTATATCCAGACAGGCTTCACCCTGCATTGGTGCTTTAACAGCTTATATATAATAAACAGTCACTGATTACAACCATGAAAGTCCATCATGACTATAATATCCCCCTGTAAACTTCCATCCATCCATCCATTGTCTCCCGCTTATCCGAGGTCGGGTCGCGGGGGCAGCAGCTTGAGCAGAGATGCCCAGACTTCCCTCTCCCCGGCCACTTCTTCTAGCTCTTCCGGGAGAATCCCAAGGCGTTCCCAGGCCAGTCGAGAGACATAGTCCCTCCAGCGTGTCCTGGGTCTTCCCCGGGGCCTCCTCCCGGTTAGACGTGCCCGGAACACCTCACCAGGGAGGCGTCCAGGAGGCATCCTGATCAGATGTCCGAGCCACCTCATCTGACTCCTCTCGATGCGGAGGAGTAGCGGCTCTACTCTGAGCCCCTCCCGGATGACTGAGCTTCTCACCCTATCTTTAAGGGAAAGCCCAGACACCCTGTGGAGGAAACTCATTTCAGCTGCTTGTATTTGCGATCTCGTTCTTTCGGTCACTACCCATAGCTCATGACCATAGGTGAGGGTAGGAACATAGATCGACTGGTAAATTGAGAGCTTCGCCTTGCGGCTCAGCTCCTTTTTCACCACGACAGACCGATGCAGCGCCCGCATTACTGCGGATGCCGCACCGATCCGCCTGTCAATCTCACGCTCCATTCTTCCCTCACTCGTGAACAAGACCCCGAGATACTTGAACTCCTCCACTTGGGGCAGGATCTCGCTACCAACCCTGAGAGGGCACTCCACCCTTTTCCGGCTGAGGACCATGGTCTCGGATTTGTAAACTTGCCTTTTTAATACTACCAAAAAGGTGCACTAAAATTATTGTGTACATTGGGCAGTCTATAACACACTTGTAAAATAAGAACATTTTCTCTAATGCTTTCCAGACAAAGCCAAATGTCTTCACAAAGATGGGGCTCATTGTCCAACTGAAGAGGACTTGTGTTTAAATTCTGTTTGACATAAACAGCAGCCTCACCTCCTTTTCTGTTCTGTTTATCTGTTTATGTATCCTTCTATGTTACACCCATCCCCACCTTTGTTATTTAACCAGGTTTCTTTTTTTCAGTAATATCACAGTTATGCTCTGCTTCATGCAACTACAGCTCACTTGTTTTACTTTTGATACTTGTAGCATTAAAGCAAGCTATTTTTAATGTGTTACTCATTTTACTTTTGCATTTAAACTTTTATAATAATTGACTTTTAATGTATTATACTTGGAAATATGTGTAAGAGCTTTGAGCCTTTACCCACTGAAGAATGGTAAATAAAAATAAATTTATCTACTTTTACATTTACTTATTTGGCTGACGCCTTTACCAAAGACGACTTACAATATTTATGGTAAAATTGATTACATCTCTTTTGGTTTTCCAATTTTAGCACAAGCAGATCAAGTGACTTGCTCATGGTCACACAGTGCTAGTAGTGGGATATGAACCCACAACCTCAGGGTTTGAAGTCCAAAGCCAATTAAATTATCCTATTGTTTTTCCTATCTCTCAACAACCCTGAAGTATATGAAAATGATTTCAACTTTCAGCACCATTGTTCTCAGGTTTGCTTCCTGCCCATCTAGTTGAGATATTCATGTTATGTTTTCTAAACACATTCAAGTGGGCAGTTGACATGATGATAAAATCCATCCATCCATCCATTTTCCAACCCGCTGAATCCGAACACAGGGTCACGGGGGTCTGCTGGAGCCAATCCCAGCCAACACAGGGCAGGAACCAATCCCGGGCAGGGTGCCAACCCACCGCAGGACACACACAAACACACCCACACAGACACGGGGAGAACATGCAAACTCCACGCAGGGAGGACCCGGGAAGCGAACCCAGGTCCCCAGATCACCCAACTGTGAGGCAGCAGCGCTACCCACTGCGCCACCGTGCCGCCCTGATGATAAAATACTAATAAAAAACTCAAGGCTTGGGCTTTAACCATGGTGTTAAAGCTTACATAATTCTAGCAATCAAAGAGGTTTTATGTAGCCATATCCCCGGATTCCCATGCAGTCAATGCTCAACAGCATTTTTTTCTTTTTAATTTAGCACTAATCTGTCTTTTTCTTAACTTAGTAGTGACAATCCTAATTGCAGCTTAGGAGGTGACCTTGACCACCTTGCATCCTTATCCCAGTCATGTTGTATCACAGAAAGGCATTATAGGAAAAATATTCGTGGTCAGTAAAGTTTCTGGCTTTTCCTTCCTCAAATTTACAAGAGAGATCCAGGAAATGGCTCATTAAGCAGTTATTGAATGGTAATCAAATACTTCAGAAGTCCATGACAATTATTGTGCTGCTGTGAAAGCTGTCTGTATTGTCCGTAATGTATAAGCCATGACAAGTCTTGAGTAAAATGTTTTGTTGAAGTGAAGTGAAAAGACAAGTTGACTATATTTCACTATATTTCAATATTTTCACGTTCTTTTCTCCTTTGTAGTTTTTGGTATGCTACTTTGAGTGATTACCATGGATCATCCTTTATTACTAACATACCACTGAAATTAATGGAGAACAGGGAGCTAAAAATTTATGTATAGAAATTTGAAAGCAAGGCATATTTGATCATCATGGGCAACCTTATTTATTTTACCATGTGCACATACCAGATTTATTTAAATTTCTGTTTTGTTACAGAAAAATAAATTCTGCTTAAAAATAAATATTAATAATCAAAAATTCAGACATTATCATATTAGTATCACATAAGTCTATAAATAAGTGAAGCTATTTTTAATATATCCATCCATCCATTTTCCAACCCGCTGAATCCGAATACAGGGTCACGGGGGTCTGCTGGAGCCAATCCCAGCCAACACAGGGCACAAGGCAGGAACCAATCCCAGGCAGGGTGCCAACCCACCACAGGACACACACAAACACACCCACACATCAAGCACACACTAGGGCCAATTTTAGAATCGCCAGTCCACCTAACCTGCGTGTCTTTGGACTGTGGGAGGAAACCGGAGCGCCCGGAGGAAACCCACGCAGACACGGGGAGAACATGCAAACTCCACGCAGGGAGGACCTGGGAAGCAAACCCAGGTCTCCTAACTGCAAGGCAGCAGCGCTACCACTGTGCCATCGTGCTGCCAATTTTTAATATAGCATTTATATAATATATATGAATGATTCGGATAGGAATGTAAGTATCAAGCTGGTTCAGTTTGTAGATGATACCAAGCTAGGTGGATTGGCAGATAATCTAGAATCTGTTGAATCATTACACAGGGACTTGGACAGCGTAAAGGTTTTGGGTAAATTTGTGACAGATGAAATGTAACGAATGAATGAAATGAATGTAAGTAAATGTAAAAGCGTCACACATAGGAAGTAGATGTTAGGTTTGAATACACAATGGGAGGTTTGAAAATTGAAGTATACCTTATGAGAAGAATTTACAAGTTGTAGTGGGCTCAACACTATCAACTTTCAGACAGTGTTCAGAAGCCATTAAGAAGGCTAACAGAATGTTAGGTTATACAGCACAATGTGTAGAGTTAAGAGTACAAGTCCAAGGAGGTTATGCTCAAGCTTTACAATGCACTGGTGAGGCCTCATCTAGAATAAAGCGAACATTTTTGGTCTCCAGGCTACAACAAGGACATAGCAGCGCTAGAAAAAAATAGTAGAGTACAGATTAATAGTTAGTTTAATAGTATATTTATCCAAAAAAAGCAAAAGTTATTTGGACAATCCATAATGTTAGACATCTTTTAACAACATTTTTTAAAACATTTTACTTCTCTTAAATACAAATTTTTGCCTGACTTTAGTAAATGTTTTCAGATCTTAATGTTTTTCCTAGAAAGTGGGTTTGTACCAAGTCACAGTAGCTAACAAATACAATTTGGAAGTTAAATATTGTTTTGTAATGTATAGTAGGTCCTTTATGTAAACTGGAGACAGATCTTAAAAAATAATAAAGGAAGTAAAATAATGCAAAAATTGAAATATGTTGGGGAGCGGAGTGACATGCTTTATTTTCATATTGTGGAAAAGCGGTCTATGATATTCTCAGTCTGTCTCAGTTACTGTAGCTTCTTTTGTCTTGTGCTCTTGCACTTTTGAGGGTACTCTTGCACCTTCTCATCCACATTTGTATGTGCTTACATTGTTTTTTACATTGATGAACAAATACTGTTACTGAGGTAGTGCAATGAAATTTTACAAATGTTTTTAAATGTTAATCGAATAAATATTGCAGTCTTTTGTAAAGAGAAGGTATAAAAATACTAAGACAAACTGTAAATAAACATTCAAGTAAAAAGCAATTGTTTGAAAAACTAACATATAAACAGACCACTAACAAAAGGCTCTGCAAAAGTACATTGCCTTTTTGTGTAAATAAACTATGATATCTTTGCAACATCTTTTTTTTTTTTGCAAGAAAGGTTAACATGTCAACATGCTCTTCTATGAGTTGTTGGGCTGAAAATGAGCCCTGATATGCTAAATGCACACTCTGAAGCACATCTGGAAGTATGTGAACACACAGAGGATTAGCGTCACTGTTTATGCAATTGAGCACTGAAACGGTATAGCACCTTACATTATATAGTAAATATGATGAAATACAATTTTAAAATTGTACATAATAAAATAAAAAAGTAACATGCTATGGAAGCTCACTTTGCAGCAAGTGTTTTAAAATCGCAGTAGTGATGGGGCCTAGTGCTAAAGTGCTAAATAAACAGCACAGAATATAACTGGCCTGCATGTAAAAATAATTTCAGACCCCTGACTTGAGGTGTTAAAAGTTTAACTGACTACAAAAAATGTTTTGACCTGTAGAAAGAAAAAAAATTCACATCCCTACTTCAAATAAAAGTTTACAGGTTTATACTTATTAATGTTTCTGTAATTCAGAAATCACATACCTGTCGAAATTCTTTGTTTTTGTCTTCTTTGTTTGTATCTTGCATATAGGCTTGCACTCCTTAACTTTTGCTAAAAAACAGGGTGAAAGTCAAAGACAAAGATGTTAATACGTTGAACCTATAGGTCTCCATGACCACCACCAACTTTAATCTTTAGCTAGTGAATGGTCATAACACATTTTGCTGCCTAGAAGTATTTATAACAAAGCATTATTTCTGATAATATGTACTTTTTACATCACAGTAACCATGAAATAACCCATAAATGCAGTACAAAACGTAAAACTGGTAACATGCATAACATTTTTTCTCACTAGTCATTTCCTAGAACTTTGTAAAGGTTTGTGCTAACATCACAACAATAAAAACTTTAGACAATGCTGTTTGAGGATGCGGAGATATCTCGAGCTCACCTCTGACACTCTGTCTTTCATGGCTGACAGATGGCATTGGAGATTGTAAAAGACGCACCAACATCTACTTGGTGTGCTGCTTGAGATCCATAAGGGTCTCAGAGTATGGGAGTGTAGCAGAAGTGAGCTGATGTTTAACCTTGAAGCTGTGATTGATGATGGGATTGGCAGACTTGATGTCACTAGCCTGTTGGTCGATTTGTTAACACCAAAGTTTATTTAACACCTTTATTTCCTCACTAAGGCACATCACTCACTTTGTACACTTGAGCTTAGAGCCTGAAGTTCTTTCAGTGTGCTTTTCAGGGCATAATTGCAGCACAAAACTTGAATTTTTAAGCAAAAGTTTGAAAATATGGAATGAATGCACATAAAGCTATTAACTCTACAACGGCTGTGTGAACAAGTGAAGTTCCAAGTAGAGTACTAGATGCTCTTCAAACTTGAATGCATTACTTCTCTTATTTTCTTCTCTACTGTACATAGCTGTGAAGCCTGCAAATGTTCACAGTTGCCAACACAAAAGTAAAAATGAGGTTCCTCATAAAATTGTGGAAATGCTTGAATTCATGAAAGTTGAACGCATGAAAGTTAAGGATTAACTATATCTTGTTTTTTTCCATTCCTTACGTCACTTTTGTTGCAAAATTATTAACACTTGTGAGTGAAAAATGAGTATTGATATATTTTAAAAATATTAAAATCAATTCTTATTGATGATTTGATACTTTGCACAACCCTACTAGATAGATGGATAAATAAATATCTTTACACACATTATGGTCTAAACACACACCAGAATGACTAAAAAGCAAGACAATTAAAACGAAAAAAAAAAAACCGTCTGATTTGGAAGTTACAGTAACAGTGAGACATTATGCAGGTGTATTGCAATTGATATAAAGGAGCCACAGTAGCGTTTCTTGACACATAATTTGTTGGCAGAAAGTAATCAGTGTTGGTGTGTCAGAGAGAGAATGTGCAACATAGTTTGTTGATTTGGTGGACCTCTCTTGAAGTGATGTTACTGGCCCAGCACACCACAACATAGAGAATCATACTGGCCATCATACAGATGTAGAATATGTGAAGGGTGCCATTACCCACATTAAAAGAATGCAGTCTCCAAAGACAAAAGAGCCAACTCTGCCCATTCTTATATAGTTCCTCTGTGTTACAAAACCAGCCCAGGCAGTCATTGATGTGGACCCCCATATACTTATAGGAGTGCACCACCCCTGCATCCACTCCTTAAATATGACATGGAGGCTTTTTGGTGCAGTGAATGTCAATAACCATTTCTTTGGTTTTGCTAATGGTAAGTTGCAGACAGAGTGTGGGCTCTAGCGAATACTGAAGTTTTTTTGGTGAATTGTTGGTAGAGTGGATGTAAATCTTTGACCATCAAGTGCCACATTTACAGTGGGTACTTCACATACAGTCTACACATACAGACTGATTAATTTGGTGCTTCTCAAATTAAATTAGCCTCTTCATGCAGATATTCTGGGCAACTTTTTTGTTGCACTCATTTCCGCCATGTACATCCTCAGTCACGACTCTGTGTGTGCTTTGTGTGCCTTGTGAATCCTGGTGTAAACTGTAGCCACTAAAGGTATGCCTGTCAGCATTTCTCAACCAATCACTAAACTTTTGTATGATGGTGAGATGGTCTTAGTTGTTTACGTTTAAAAATGAATTTTCATTTCAAGGAGTATTTTACTTTGCATGTGATGTCAATTGAATAAATAAAGAAAGAAATGAATAAATATAGTACATAATGAAATAATCAACAAAAGCATATATTTTGTGGTGTTTTTAAATAATAATGCTGACATATCATTTAATTATTTTTTAATGTCAGATTTCACAATACAGTTATTTATTTACATATTTATTTTTTTAATTTTGTGTGAAAAATTCCTCCATAGAGAATGACTCATGTAAAGCCTGAAAGCCACAAGGACTGATTTAGATAATTTATGTTAGGTAGAATGCCTAGTTGAGGCTGGGCGGTCTCTTGGCCTTGGAACCCCTGCAGATGTTTATTTTTTTTTCTCTGGCCATCTGGAGTTTTTTTTTGTTTGTTTTTATTGTCCTCCTGGCCATCTGACCTTACTTTATTCTTTATTACTTAAGTGTTGTGTAATCTTACTTTTGTTTCATATAAACTTTGTTTCTTCATGTTGTAAAGCACTTTGAGCTACACCATTTGTATGAAAATGTGCTATATAAATAAATGTTGTTGTAGAGGCTTGTCCAAAAGAGCAAGAATCTTACATGCCTAACACTTGCTCAATCTTATTCAAATTGAGATTAAAAGAGGCAAGGTGTTCACCTCTCTATACTCTATACTCATTCATTTTGGTATACAGTCTTCTTCTTCTTCTTGTTTCTGCTGCTCCCATTAGGGGTTGCCACAGTGGATCATCTTGTTCCATATCTTCCTGTCCTCTACACCTTGCTCTGTCACACCCATCACCTGCATGTCTTCTCTTACCACATCCATAAATCTTCTCTTAGACCTTCCTCTTTTCCTCTTGCCTGGCAGCTCTATTCTTAGCATCCTCTTCCCAATATACCGAGCATCTCTCCTCTGCACATGTCCAAACCAATGCAATCTCGCATCTCTGACTTTGTCTCCCAGCCGTCCAACCTGAGCTGACCCTCTAATGTACTCATTTCTAATCCTGTCCATCCTCGTCACACCCAATGCAAATCTTGGCATCTTTAACTCTGTCACCTCCTGCTCTGTCTCCTGCTTTCTGGTCAGTTCCACTGTCTCCAACCCATTTAACAAAGCTGGTCTCACTACCGTTCTGTAGACCTTCCTTTTCACTCTTGCGGATAACTGCCTGTCACAAATTTAGTATTTAAACTCATCCACCATCACTCCTCAGGCATCCTGTCATTTTCCAATATTTCATTAAACAATCTGGTTAAAAACGCCACTGCCATCTCTCCTAAACACCTCCATGCCTGTCCATTCTTCATCCTCTTCATAGCAGTCCTTACTTCCTCCTTGCTAATCTATTGTACTTCCTGATTCACTATCTCCACATCATCCAACCTTCTTTCTCTCTCATTCTCTTCATTCATCAGCCTCTCAAAGTACCCATTCCATCTTCTCAACACACCTTCCTCGATTGTGAGTATGTTTCTGTCTTTATCCTTTGTGACCCTAACCTGCTGCACATCTTTCCCATCTCGGTCCCTCTGTCTAGCCAATCGGTACTGGTTCTTTTCTCCCTCCTTAGTGTTCAACCTTTCATACAACTCATCATACTCCTTTTCTTTACCATTCAACACCTCTCTCTTAAGCTTGCACCTTATCTCCTTGTACGTCTTCTTCGTCATCCTCTTTGTCTGTATACTCTCCTGTACTTTCCCATTCCACCACTAGGTTACCTTTTCCACCTTCCTCTGTCCAGATGTCACTCCAAGTACCCTTCTAGCTGTCACCTTTACTACTTCTGCTGTAGTTGCCTAGCTGTCTGGTAACTCTTCACTGCCACCCATTGCCTGTCTTACCGCCTCCCTAAAATCAACCTTTCAGTCTTCCTTTTTCAACTTCCACCATTTGATCCTTGGCTCTGCCTTCACTTTTCTCTTCTTCTTGATCTCCAACGTCATCCTACAGACCACCATCCTATGCTGTCTATCTACACTTTCCCCTGCCACCACTTTGCAGTCATTAATCTCCTTCAGATTGACTCTTATGCATAGGATATAATCTACCTGTGTGCATTTTCCTCCACTCTTGTACATCATGCTATGTTCCTCCCTCTTCTTAAAATATGTATTCACCACAGCCAAGCCCATCCTTTTTGCAAAATCCACTATCATATGACCTTATTCATTCCTTTCCTTGACACCTTACCTACTCATCACCTCCTTGTCTCCTATGTTCCCTTCACCAACATATCCATTGAAATCTGCTCCAATCACCACTTTCTGTCCCTTGGGTACACTGTCCATCACTTCATCCAACTCACTCCAGAAATCTTCTTTCTCATCCATCGGACACCCAACTTGCTGGGCATATGCACTAACAACATTCATCATCACACCTCCAATTTCCAGCTTCATAATCATTACTCTGTCTGACACTTTTTTCACTTCCAAAACACTCCTCCCATCTACACCATGATAGACAATTTGAATCCACCTCCAATCCACCTGGCCTTATTCCCCTTCCATTTAGTCTCTTGAATGCACAATATATCAACCTTCCTTCTCGCCATCATATCGGCTAACTCTCTCCCCTTACCAGTCATACTGCCAACATTCAAAGTTCCTACCCTCAGTTCCACTTTCTTTACCTTCCTCTTCTCCTTTTTCCTCTGGACATGTCACCCCCCTCTTCTTTTCCTTCTTCGGCCAACAGTAGCCCAATGTCTGGCAGCACCCTGTTGGCTAACAGTACTGGTGACGATCGTTGTTAACCCAGGACTTGACCGATCTGGTATGGAAATTTGTTGTCCGCATGTTGATCTGGCAAAATTTTACACTGGATGCCTTTCCTAATGTAACCTTCCCCATTTATCTGGGCTTGGGACCGGCATGAAGAAACACACTGGTTTGTACATCCCCTGTGGCTGGGTTAAAAATTGGTATACAGTGATGGTGTGAATAAGAAAGTCATACCTGCTGCACTGTCATTACCTTTCACACCACTGTAAAAGATGGCACTAGTAAGAGTGAGATACAGTCCTCTCATTTTCTCAGCAGTTTCTATATGGCACCTGTCTTGCTCACTATGTAGATCTTCTCAAATATTGATGTCATCTGACTGTCTGTCAGTTTGTAAAACAATGCTCTGTCCTAACCAAGGCTGTGTTGAACTCTGTCTGCATCATTTGTAATTTATTAGATTGCAGTCTGAGTCCCCCACAAAGCAACATTACTCTACTCAGAATGTAGCATTTAAAGCTGTTGATGCACATTACCAATGTATAAACTGTACATACTGTGCATATTAGTGAGAACAGGTTAATCCGTATTTACTGTTGTTTCCGGGGCCATGTAAGAGATTAGTCTAAGGACGTTTCAGTACACAACATGACTTGCCACTATGGACGATGCTTTTGAACATACTTTTTTTATAAGATTAAGTTCTACTGTATTTTTACTTTTACCAGTATATAGAGAAAAGCCAAGCCAAATGACACCTTTTATTGGCTAACTAAAAAGATTACAATATGCAAGCTCGTGTAGTGAAAGATTCTTCCAGTTAAGCAAGATAAGTCTGCATGCTAATAGTGAAATAAAGTCAATTGCAGTTTGTTTGTCCTTCTCCACTTTAAGTCCATCTGGGAGTACAGTAATCCCTCCTCCATCGCGGGGGTTGTGTTCCAGAGCCACCCGCGAAATAAGAAAATCCGCGAAGTAGAAACCATATGTTTATATGGTTATTTTTATATTGTCATGCTTGGGTCACAGATTTGCGCAGAAACACAGGAGGTTGTAGAGAGACAGGAACGTTATTCAAACACTGCAAACAAACATTTGTCTCTTTTTCAAAAGTTTAAACTGTGCTCCATGACAAGACAGAGATGACAGTTCCGTCTCACAATTAAAAGAATGCAAACATATTTTCCTCTTCAAAGGAGTGCGCGTCAGGAGCAGAGTCTGTCAGAAAGACAGAGGAAAGCAAACAAATCAATAGGGCTGTTTGCTTTTAAGTATGCGAAGCACCGCGGCACAAAGCTGTTGAAGGCGGCAGCTCACACCCCCTCCGTCAGGAGCAGGGAGAGAGAGAGAGAGACAGAGTTTGTTTTTCAATCAAAAATCAATACGTGCCCTTCGAGCTTTTAAGTATGCGAAGCACCGTGCAGCATGTCATTTCAGGAAGCAGCTGCACAAAAGATAGCAACGTGAAGATAATCTTTCAGCATTTTTAGACGAGCGTCCTTATCGTCTAGGTGTGCGAACAGCCCCCCTGCTCAATCCCCCTACGTCAGGATCAGAGAAAGTCAGCGCAAGAGAGACAGAAAAGTAAGCCGGGTAGCTTCTCAGCCATCTGCCAATAGCGTCCCTTGTATGAAATCAACTGGTTAAACCAACTGAGGAAGCATGTACCAGAAATTAAAAGACCCATTGTCCGCAGAAATCCACGAACCAGCAAAAAATCCGTGATATATATTTAAATACGCTTACATATAAAATCCGCGATGGAGTGAAGCCGCGAAAGGCGAAGCGCGATATAGCGAGGGATTACTGTACACCAAAAACAGCTATTAATGGATTAGGAGTGATTGTGACACCAAATCTGTCTGATAGACATTTAAAAATTTTTGTCCAGAGTGATGTTAATTTGGTACATGCCCAAAACATATAGTATAGTGAAGCTGCAACATTTTCAGATTGGATCTTGCCCTGGAAACTCTTTGGACAATTTTAAGCAAATTAGATGTGCTCAATAAAAAATTTTAGGTTGAAAAATTGAATACTTTGCACATATTGAACTAGAGTGAATTCTGTGCACGGCTGCCTTCCACTCCTTTTCTGAAATGTTGAGTTAAGAGGTCCTTTTCCCACTGTACTCTGTAATCTTTAAAAGGAGGGGACTTTAAAATGGTTTTATATATTACAGAAATGCTTTCTGAGTCTTCAAGACTAATCGGTATCTCTTCTGGAATAGAAATAGATTGGAGGTGAGGAAAATTGGGAAGATTTTGTTTAGCAAGGTTTCTAATTTGGAGATAGTGGAAAAATTGTGTTGATGGGAAACTAAATTTAGAGTGTAATTGTTCATAGGATGTAAAGACATTATTTATGTACAAATCACTAAATGATTTAATCCCATACGTTTTCTACACATTAAAAACTGTTTAAGTTTGAGAGGGTGGAAAAATGTGGTTATCATGTAGGGGTGCCACAGATAAAATATTCTCTAACTTTAAGTGCTTCCTACATTGGTTACATAGTCTGAGTGATTGAAGGACAATTGGGTTGTTAGTATATTGACAATACCTTGTATTTACTGGTGTACAAAGCTAGGAATATAAAGAGGTACTGCTGGATTTCATTTCTATTGCAGACTAAGCTGGCGTGTGTTCATCTATTTGTGTCAGTATGCAGATTTTTATAGCTTGTATGTTTGCCGCACAGTGATAAAGTTGAAAATTAGGTAGAGCCATTCTGATTTATATCATCACCCTTTGGATGCGTGGATATTTAGAATTCCAAATAAACTAGGTTATGATTGAATCTAATTTCTTAAAAAGTGATTTGTTAATGTATACAGTATTTGTTAATGTATATAGGGATGCTTTGAAATAGAAACAGAAGCGTAGAGAGAATATTCATCTTGATAGTGTTAATTCTCCTGCTAAAATAAGTAGACCATCTATGAACGTCTTTTTTAAATTTTGTCCAGGCAAACAGCAAAATTTTGTTGAAAAGAGATTTATATTTACTTGTGATGTGTACCCCTAGATATTTAAACTGATCTGCAATGATAAAAGGGAAGGTGTCCAATCCAATGCTGTTTGCTAGAGAATTCACTGGAAAAAAACACAGCACTTTGAGCTACTTTTTGTATGAAAATGTGCTATATAAATAAATGTTGTTGTTGTTGTTCTTTAAAAATCCTTTTTATCTCCGATGCATTTTGAAAATGAACAGCCAATGGCTCAATGGTGATTGGAAATAACAGGTTTATACGTAAAAGACATATTTTTGTGTTAAGCTAACAAGCCTATTGTTTATTAAGCAGTAATTTCAAATTTGTCTTTATCTTTTTTTTCCAATTAAAAACATAATCTTCTGCACTTAAAACAAGCTCACTGTCCAAACTCGAACGGTGTCTGTTATAATTTAAAGGACAAAATAAAAAGGTGTGAATTCATTAAAGAAGCTTTTCTTGCCATTTGACTAATTGCACAGGATGACTCCTTAGATTCCTTTTTCTTTTCTTTTTTATTTTATTGATTTTATTAGAAGGAAGCATCATTCCACTCAGTTAAGTCAAACTTAACAAACCAGAATTCAACCACCACCTGATTCCTTTTTCTCAGTTATTACTCCACTTTCTTTAATGTAAAGGCTAACATTCCCATTGCCTCTTGTGCTGTGTTAAAACAAGCCTTGACTTGCTGCTCTTTGTTTTGTCAAGCAAAATGACACTTTTTAACACCCTATTACTACTGCAAAAAAAAAAAAAAGACAGCCCTGGCTCAATTACGTAATACCTTGCATAAAGGAGCACTGCAACTAAATTACCTTAGAAAAGCAGGGGCTGCAAAGGTCGGTGTTTGTGATTTATCAATCACAATTTTTGATGAAAATTGAACTATTTAGATCAGCAGCCAATCAATTGGAGTATCCATAATCTTTTTCCTAGAAAGATGTATAGAAGTTATATTTGTAAGGTGTTCTTATGTTTGGTGCTAGGTAAATTTTTGTAATATACATCTGCTTATTTACACGTTAACCTATGGTTATATTGATCATTTTATTAAATAGTACACTAATTAATCAATCTTCAATTTCGTTGTTCCTTTGTAAAAGTGACAATGACAATAAAGATCTATCTATCTATCTAATGGTTGACGCAGTATTCCAAGCCTAAAATACCTAACTGCAAATTGATATATTTAATTATGAATTAGTTTACCCCCTTTTAATTTTAGTTTGAAAGACTCATATATTAAATATTGTTTTCTGGCACATTTTGTCTTTTTTCCCTTTCATAGTCATTGATCAGCTTTAGACTGACTATAGCTTAGATGCAAATACATTTCTGATTAGATGTTATTTTTCACATGTATTTAGTCTTTCATTCTTTATCTGCATCCACACAAGAAGCATTAAATGTATGGAATAAAGGTACTGAGCATCAGCCATAGTTACTCAAGCCGATTTTTGAGCATCCTAGTGTGATCATTAGTTTTCACACTAAATCTAGTCATGAATCTTTCCACTTATATTAATGGAAAGAACAAATGAACTTGAACAACAGCTCCTTTCTTTTATATAATTTTATTAAGTTCTTCTAAGGCTGTTTTTCTCTTCAGAAATGTAATTTGTTTGATTGCGAACATTTTACCTTCAGTAACAGTTAAAGGCCTGCAGTTAATGACTTCCTCTTTTATACTGTAATATACAGTATTTATTAATATTGTACTTTGTCATTTTTGACTGCAGTTCTTTCAATTCATCCATGCTCTATGTTCAAAGTGGCTGGGGCATCTCTGGGGAAGACAGGGCAGAAAGCAGGAACTGATCCAAGATTTAGCACTAGTCCGTTACAAGCCACAATCTCACACCTACTATGTGCTTACTTATACAAGGGTATGGGTTTGGAGAGAAAGGCAGAGTACTCTGAAAAAAAGCATGTAGACACAGGAAGAATCTGCAAATGTTGTACAAAACCCAGCCTTCTGGAACTGTGTAGTGCAAGCTAACCACTGGAACACTGTGCCACACTCTTAAGTATTTTGTACTATTTTAAAAAAATCCTTTCTGTAAGTTTGAGTAAATTTTATATAATACAGGAGTAATGTTTGCATTAGAATATGTAAAAAAAAAAAAAAGTATTCTCATATTTAAGGTGAGTGCTAGTATCAAAGTAATTGTGGGTGTGCTGTATTAATTGTGTGGTAGTTAAATATTAAAAACCTTAAATACCTTACCAACAGTCAGTCAAATATTGTTAATTTTTTGTTAATATTTAGGGTATATTATGCTTTATTAAGGCCGCCTTTGACCATACAGTATGTTTGCAACATATCCCCCTACCAAAAAACAGCTTACTAGTTTACTAGGTTTAAGGAGCTGGAAGGTGCTGAGTCAAACTACTGAAAGAACTGAATGACATATCAGCTGTTGAGTTTAAAAAAACGGATCCTTAGAGTAGATTAGAATGTGCTCCATAAATGTCTAAAATGATTATATGGGAGAACTGTGGCTGCATCCCTCGGTATTTGCCTGTATAAATTTGAATCATGAGTTTTTAAAACAGAAAGAGTTAAAGGTAGCTTGGTCCTTAAGAGGTCCTGATGTCATACCACTGTATTTTTATAATGCATTCTTATGTTAAAATATTGTCAATGCTGCAAAATTGAACAACTTATACATGGCCCACTGTGAGCAATATGAGATTACAGAGAGAGAGATTTAATTCTGGCATGCAAGTACTACAAGGCTGAAGACAAAGTTCAATATGACACTGTTCCATTGCAGGGCATACTCATATATACACTCATACTCGGTCTATTTAGAGTCACCCATTACACTGACATCTATGTTTTTGAGAATAAAGTAAATCAGAGAGCCTAAGGATAACCCAGATAAACATAGGTTGAAGCTGATTACCAAGATAAAAAATAGATACATACCTGTATATTAATTATCACTCTTAAATTGTGAGTTTCAATACATTTGTGTTTGTGCGTTTAATATAAAATACTGCTGTTACATCATGGTTTAGTTCCTACCAAAATGATTATTTTGATAATTTGAATTGTTTGGTTATTTTGTATTTTACAAAACACCTTCTAAATTATTTGGTTTACTAAAATTTAGTTGATGTAATGTATATTGTATATGCTTCTACTGTGTGTAAGGTATAAGTCATATTGGTGCTTTCTGTGTCAGTTTTCACAGATAAGTGCTCAATCAAAGTAACAAATTGGCTCCTGATTTTTCTCCATGTGTAGCCATTCCCATATGATTTACGTCCCTTTTGGCATTTCATCATGCACAGAATAATCTTATGCAAGAAGGTGAAACGACAGTTGCCTTTCCTAATATGAAGATAATTGTGCCCAAGTGACTTCAGATTGGCGGGACATTAAGTATACAGGGTGTATAAAGAATTTCCAGTTTTAAAAATTACAGTAGTTGTTAATGGGTTGTTTCTGCATTACATTTTTAGCTTGATAGTTTACAAAACAGATAAACTTTTTTTCTGCTCTTTTTAATCTGATGTGATTTTGTTTTTAAGAAGAATCATACAATGTGTAAGGGTATAAATTATTTTTTATTATCTGAAAATATATTTAGCCTTTTTTCACTGTTAAGTAACAGTTGAAGAAATTACTGTGAATACAAACCTAAAAATAAAATAACATTCTCAAACCTGTCTGCAGGTGGGTACTTCATTTTTCTTCCCACATCCCCTTTGACATGCTTTGTAGGTCATTGGTGATTCAAAATTAGCCCTGTGCATGTTTTGGTGTGGGCATGAGTGGCCCCTAAGATGGAATGACCCCCTTTCCAGAGATGTTTCCTGCTTTGTGTCCAGTGACGGGATAGGCAGTGGCTCCCAACAACCATAAATTGGATTAAGTGGCTCTGAGAATGTGTCATGTCATAACGATGAAAAAGAAATGAAAAATATATCAAGGTGCAAGGTTGGCTAACAAACAGTGATGTCAAATATTCTGAGTAACACTGATTTTATTTTGACCCTCTGATCTTACACAGAGTTACCTTATACAAACTTATGTTCGGATATTCTCTGGGCACTTCAGTTTAATTTTGAATTACAAATATGCAGTACTGTATTGATTTTAATAGATATTTAGGAATCTGTGCCTTTAAAAGTATATCAGATGCTGCATAAATTCAAAATAATTTTCCAGATAGTGTTGTATGGATCAATATTCTGACAAAATCTACTTATCTATCTTACTAAACCACAGTTAATTTATGCACGGCGGACGCACTGAGGCGCATGCGTACTGCGCCATGGTGCCCCAGAGTCAAACGCAGCGGCTTCCCAAAACGTGGCGGCTTCCCAGAGTCAGTAGATGGCGCCCAAACGACACAACCTGTAGGGTCAAACGCAGCGGCTTCCCAAAACGCGCAAACAACACATCCTGTAAATGCCCAAACAACACCACCTGTAAACTAGGCTTCCCAAAACGCGGCTGCTTCCCAGAGTCAGTAGGTGGTGCCCAAACAACACAACGTACTGCGCCGTGGCACCCACCCCAGAGTCAAACGCAGTGGCTTCCCAACACGCGGCGGCTTTCCAGAGTCAGTGGGTGGTGCCCAAACAACACAACCTGTAGAGTCAAACATATCAAGCCACCACCTGGGAATGGCCCATACTGCTTTCGCGTGTGTGGACAAATATTGCATCGGATTGGAACAGTGCACCCTCAGCCAAATCAACAATGCAAATTTGCCCAAATGTACGTGTTAGATTTAGATGACGCAGTTTATCAATGAATGCACCTTCCTGAAAACAAGCAATGCACAGAGCTCATAATGAGAAACGTTGCTGAAGTCATAAACAATCACCCATTAGCAAACTCTATAAAGATGCTACATGAGCTTGAAAAGAAGCCAATACAAAAGCATTACTTTGAGAAACTAACCTTACTACAGAACATGCGGTGTGCTGATCCAGCATATACCAATTGGTTGTTGCAACTAGGAAATGGAAACCTTACCAATGTATCTCAGCTTCACCCAGATATTATTCAAATTCCTCACGCCTTTCTCTGCGACGACTTGGTAACGGAGGTATTTGGTGAATCCATATCATTAGACCAGATACCACATTTGACGCACCGAGCTATATTATGTCCAAAGAATATTGACATAGACCACATAAATAACCAAGTGATTGCAGTACTTCCTGGAGAAACACGCGTCTTTCTAAGTACTGACAGTATTGATTCTGACAACGAAACTGAGCATCTTCATTTCCCATTACAATATGTAAACAGTATTAACCCAGCCGGATTACCACAACACAATCTTAACCTTAAAGTGGGAATAATAGTCACGCTATTAAGAAACCTTAATACTAAACAAGGTTTATACAACGGTACACAGTTAGTCGTAAACACCATGACAGAACATGTTATCGAGACACAGGTACTAACTGGATCCCATACTTCCAATACTGCTTTGATTCCCACAATTGACCTTACAAGTTCTGACCTGGAATTACCCTTTAAACTTAAACGACGGCAATTACCCATTAAGGCTGCATTTGCCATGACCTTCAACAAATCCCAAGGACAAACCATGGACAAAGTAGGCATTTACCTTTCTGAGCCTGTATTTGCACATGGACAACTTTATGTTGCCTTTTCAAGAGTTCGTTGTTCGTGTGACATTAAAGTAAAGGTTGTAACTACTCCATACCAGAGACAACTACTTCAAAAACAGCAAGCCATCTTTACTCAAAATGTTGTTTATAAAGAGATATTTGATTAAGTTTAGGAATGTTTACTTTCCAGAATACTTCATGTAAACCTTTCCACTCCGATTTTGGTTTTACTTATAAGGGCAACAACTCAAACACATTTTTGACTTACATAATGTTACAATTACAATTCCATTTTTGATTTAATAAATTGATTAATGTTAGTACAAATGTCTACATTTAATTCAATAAAAACTTTACCAGGACGCTCCCACCCACCATCACTTTTCATTCCGGACGCACCGCGGTGCATGCGCACAGCTCCTCACCGCCCCAAACTCAAACCCAGCGGTTTCCCAGACTCAGTGGATGGCACACGAACAACACAGCCTATAAACTAAACTTGCTCTGCTCCATTCTACCAGCGATCAGTATCACGAAAGGCAAAGGAATCACAGCTCCACAAAACAAAACCGCTTTAGTACAGATGTGCTTATTTAATTAAATGACATTTCCCCGGACGCACCCACCCTCCATGATATTTCATCCTTCCAGAGATTGGAGGAAACAGAAACTGATTGCCATTCTTAGATTTATGATTCTTTACAGAATCGCCGGCTTACTGGTATATTTATAATTAGGATGCTTATAGTTTTGTGTTTGTTGTTATTGATGTGTCCATGGTTTATGTACAGGATGCTCCCTGTGTGGAGTTATCTTGTACTGCTCATGCCTGTATGGATTTCCTTCAGGTTTCCTGCCACAGTCCAAAGACATGAAGGTCAGGTGAATTGGTATTGTTTAATTGTCCATAGTGTCTGTGTGTGCACCCTGTGATGGACTGGCTCCTTGTCCAGGGATTGTTGCTGCCTTGAGCCCTTTGCTTGTTGGGATAAACTCCACCTTCTCTGCGACCCTCTCCAGGATAAGGGGGTTGGGAAAATGGATGGCTAAATGAATGTTACTGCTAACCTGATTTGTTTTCAGTTTGACAGTAAGAGGTGCCTTAGACTTGAGGTGCTCAGCTTATATTGTAGCTTGCTGTATACTAAAACTTTTAAAGAGATACTGCAACAAACAAGCAACTGGCTTTCTTTGTCATAGCAGTAGAAAATAATTATCATATATCTGTTTTTCTGTTATTTTAATGGAGTTAAAGAAATGATTTTTAGAGCCTTTTCAACAATGACATATTCCCCATAGGTATAAGACCTTATAGTTGCTGTTTTTGGCATAATGTGCATGTCTGTGTCCTCATTGGCTGCTTTGTTGTTAGACACCACCTAAAACAGTGAACTATACAATAGATTAATGAAAGATGTTTAGATATTTTCTACAACTGGCAAAAGACATTTTAAAAGATTGAATTATTTTTGGTCTTGCCTCCTTTTCTTTGACCATTTACTTTTAAGCAAACTACTTACAGTAAGTAATAAATGCTGCTAAGGACAAATATGTAAGCATATGAAGTTTTCCACACTTTTCATTTAAATTTTATTTATTCATAATATTTATGTCTGGAAAAAATACAAATCAAGCATTGGTTAAACCTTTGATTTTTTGTACAATGTCTTTAATTGCATTTGAATAAAAAAAAAATCTTAGATTTAGTCAACACAAAGCATTATTTACCATATATTGCAGTAATTATTATTATCATCCAAAATAATGATAACAAAAAAAAATACATAGTAATAGCTTCCTGCAGTTTTGTTCCACATACCAGAGACACATTTTACTGTATTTTGGTTGGAGATTTTAAAGGACAGTGTAGGTTTCTGCATGTGAGCCTTTGACAACTGGTGCTACGGTATGTTGTAGTACATTATATTTTGAAAAGGGCTATATGGATTCATAACATGAATGAAAGAATGGAATTGATGCTAACCATCATATAGGGGGTGTCCATTTAACTACACTCTTTGAGACGTAAAGTGCTTCTGACAAGATGTTTGCAGCACATTCACAATATATTATTTCAGTCCCTATCAAATACAGAACAGTTTGAAATATCAAAAACTGTTAATTTACTCATGAAGAGGAAAAAACAGGCTATCGAATTTTATACATGTTATAAACAATATAATTTTATAATTTTATACATGTGAATCTGAACTTTCCAGTGGTATATATTTCTTGTGTGCTCATCAAGTACTTTCTTTATGATTTGGCCCATTCTGAAAGGCCAGCTGTGATGTGATAGGGGCTTGTATGTAGACTGAGGTCATTCTTTACCGATCAAAGGGCATTTTGTGTAGCTTCCTGGTAGTTTTTTAGCCAATCAGAGAACAGATCACTGCATTTTTTAGCCAAACCAATCGAAGTTAGCAACTGGGTTACAGAGTGTGTGATGCCATCCGGCAGAGGCTACAGAACATGACTGAATGCATTTTATTTGTTCTGTTTCTTTTCATTTTTATTCTTCTGTATGAATTTTTTGTGAAAGTACTGCTGTAAAAGATAGCTGTATGAAAACTTTTACAGTTGTAGAAGAGCTGGAAATGCTTTTTCCAGACAGAAAATTGTGTTTTGCGTTGATGCCATGTTAAAGGTGTTGGGAACTATCATGCCAACCTGCGGAGACTGCAGAACATGGCTGACTGCCTTTGTCAGTGCTATGTGTTACCTCTTCATTCTATAGTGTGTTTTTTGTAAATCATTTTTTGTGTAAGATTGTTGCAGAATAATTCCAAAGCTTCAGAAGTACCAGAAGTTCTTTAGCCAGTGAAGAGCTTTTTGAGTATTTACTGTATGGCAGTACCATATTACCTTGGCAATGGATCCAGGCCAAAAGCAAATAATGTTTAAGTTGCTTTTATTTATCCTTATTTATTTTCTTGTTTGCCATTTTCATTTCTTTTTCCATTCTGTACCTATGTGTAGAGGACTTTAATATATTTACCTGTCCGAACCTAGGCTGGCATCACACGCATAGACATTCCAGACAAAACTGATGTCAACCATTGTTATGTCATTGAGGGATACATGTCTACTGTAATTAATTACTAGTGTAATTAACTCATCTGTTCTATCACTATTTTGAAATTGGTCAGTAGTTCAAGAAAGTGGCCATGAACTTTTTGAACAATTTGACTTGCACTAATTGTTACCACTTCCAAAAGAGTCTTTATTTTCAATTTTGTTTTTATTCTGTATCTTTCATTCTTTATTTTCACATTGTTTATACAATAAAAATATAACAAACCCATTGATATTTTAGCATATGTTTTATAATAATGTCAATATCTTGTGATGTTATATTGCATTGTGCCTGACATAACTTGTGTTTTGAAATGCTTGTGTGTTTATTTTTCCTAGGGACCTGTCCATTTTGAAATTAGGTAATTTAGTTTCAGTTTCATTTTCTTCATTATTTTTATTTTAGACTTGTTACTTTTTTTATCATTATTTTTTTTGAATGATCAGAATGTCATTTCCGCTTTTAGTGTATGCTGCAAGTTTGGGTATCAGTTGCTATGATGCGACTAATTGTCAAAAGTGGGTATAGTTGTTATGTATCAACTTGGGTTTATACGTACTTTATATACATATTTTGTGATTACTGTTGGTTTTGCTTATTATTTTGTAATTGTGTACTGTATCTTTAAATGTAGCTACATTTCATGTGTTTTGTGTTTTATATCAGTCCCGAGACCTTCCTCTGGCTATTTAAGTCCAGAAAAAGGGCATTTCATGCAGTGATGCATTATAGTTGTTGGAATCTGTAAGTATTGTGCTTTATGTTTGGATTACAAGGTTTCTTGATTTTTCCTGCTCTGGGTTTTAGATTATTCTTATGAATTGCACACTGGGACATTGTTACCTGGGATTGCCTTTTTGGCAAACTGCTTTATGGTCTTTTTTTATAAATATATTAATTTTCACAATTTTCTCCCACTTGTGATGAATTTTTATATTTTTGAGGCCGTGAAGACCATTTTGAGCTTTAAAAGCCAGTTGCCTCATTTTAGGCTTAGACAGGTTGAAGCCTGCAGATAGTTGTTTTGGGGCAAGATGGTTAGGAGTTAGCTTCTTCTGTACTTGCCAGTGAAGGTCCTGGCCTGTTTTTTGTAGTGCTTTTGGCAGCCTCACACTACTACATTTACCATGTTCCTGACTCCTCATTATAACAACAGTTCTAGATGTCATGGTGTATCAGCACAACAGTTTTTAAGCTGTACCTTGCAACTCTTTTTGCTGTAGCTTTTGGATATTCCCCCAAATCTTTTTGGTTTTGCTCTTTTTAAATATATTTATTTTTACTTTTAGCTAGTGATTTTTGAAATTTAGATTTGTTTTTTTTTAATTTTTGGTTCTAATGCGCAATTGGTTGCCTGATTGGTTTTGACTCCCTATTTTATTTTTTAACTGTAATTCATCTCCTGTTCCACATTGCTCACATCTGCCTGGCAGTTTTCATTGGGAAAGCTGAACTTTCATTGAATTAAAGGACAGGGTTTTGTATAATAATTAGTGAATTACAGTCAAAAAATATAAAGATATGTTCAAGAGCAAAACACAAAACAAACTCAATAATACTGGGAGTGGGGTGCTAAAAAGTGGCCTCAGAATTATAAATAATGAGAGTGGAGATTTATAGTAAATGTTACTACTTGAGAAAAGTTTTTTTTTTATTCAGTTTGTTTTGGTGTGTATGCACTCTTTGTTTTTACACTTAAAATGTAAAAAATATACAGTATTTCTGTTTTTTTCTATCTTTTCTCTATTGCACATGATTTTCCCCATTTAATATGGCACTGTAAAGTACTGTGGATACCTGGAAAACTGAACTAATGCAGAATCATAGGATTCAACAACTTTATGATAACATGAATTTTACTGTCACAAACACCAGGGGCCTCATGTATAAACGGTGCGTACGCACAAAAATGTTGCCAACTCCCATTTCCACACTCAAATTGCCATGTATAAAACTTAAACTTGGCATAAAGCCATGCACATTTTCACGATAGCTCAAACCCTGGCGTACGCAAGTTCTCCGCTCGGTTTTGCATACTGGCGGCACCCAGCGTCAAAGCAGTGCTATTGTTCCAGTGTGGTTTCCTTTTCTTTTTTTTGATCCACATCCCTAACGCAGCTTTATCATATACACTGATATTAACTGCATATTGTTTATTAGTTTAAGGCATCTGATTGTAATTAACCTGTAACGATATAATGGTCCACGGAATTGCCAAACTATTCCAAATACCATAGCTGCTTTAGCGTTGTTACTGTCACTGCACCTTCTTCTACATCTTTCAGCTGTTCCCGTTAGGGGTTGCCACAGCGGATCATCTTTTTCCATATTACTCTCACTGTACCACTCGGAGTATTTATATCACTGTATCTGAGTATGGAATCACAGCTCTACAGCAGCTGATCGGAAAAAGAATTATCGTTATACAGTATCTAGCACACGCTGCCTCAGCCATGCTGCCTATTTGAACTGCTCTCATACGGCAAATGCTTCAGAGCCTTTCCTGTACTGACCTTGTGGTTCAGAAACAGTTTTATCGCAAGAACTATAAGCGCAATCAATCAGTCTTTTGTATTCTCCTTGTAGAACTGTTTGTACTTATTAAGTACAATTACCTTACTGTAAACTTGCGATACAGTTATAATATTGCACAACCTGCGGCACTTTATAAAGCGCATATTTACATATTGTGAGCTGGGAGGCTGATTGCACCCCAACAGGATACGGATGCTCCTCTAAAAAACTCTGAAAGACTACCTTCACATTGCTCCCTTGCTTGCTGGGCTTACTTGCGGCTGATCTATAACGCAATCCGCGCAATACTTTGCATACTTAAAAGTCCGAACAGCACCTGTCAGTGTTTGATTGTTTGCTTTTCTCTCTCTCTCTCTCTCTGACCTTCCCTGCTCCTGACGCGCACTCCTTTGAAGAGGAAGATATGTTTGCATTCTTGTAATTGTGAGATGGAACTGTCATCTCCGTCTTGTCAATAGGGATGGGAATTGATAAGATTTTCACGATTCCGATTCCATTTTCGATTCTGTTTAACAATTCGATTCTTTATCGATTCTCCTATCGATTCTTATTTTTAAAAAAGGAGAACACACAGGTCTCTTAGCTTAGAACTTTGTTTTATATCTTATCTTTGAACAAGATAACCTTACAAACCCAACAGTGAGATCTTAAGAGATCCACAGCCTACGGCTCCTCGATGGGGTGCCACGGGGTCCCCAGAAAAAAATTTGTAAATGTAAAATAATAATAAAATAAATATTCTTCTATAGCAATAACAAAGTATAACATAAATTATTCTGTGGCAATTACACAAGAATGTCCAGTAACATTTACACTCTCCTTTTTAAAAGTATATATGAGCTGAGCACTCAAAAATAAAACTACATCAGCCAGCAACAAATACAATCAACTCAAGTCCAATGGAACTGTGCACTGTGCAATTCTGCAACCATCAACTATTTTGACAGCCACATCCATGTTGGCCGCATTATCAACAGTGGCTGCCACAACCTTGTCTTTGATACCATACTCCTCCAAGATCTCATCAATCTCCTCTGCTACAGCTGTCCCTGTCTGTGCCTGGTACACTGGTTTGGTTTTGAGGACTTTTTCTTGAGCCTGGCCATTCCTGACATAATGCAGCGTTACTGTGAGGTAATGATCTTGACTAAAACTTGTCCATCCATCTGCAGTGACGGCTGCCTTCAACACATGTTTCAGCTCAGAAATGGAAACGGATGAAACATCTGGTAAGAGGAGAACATGCAACTTTGACATTCCCCGACTTAGCCTACAATTAAACACACCCTGAAAATCGGGGGCATCTACTGTGGCAAATGGGTGCAAGCCTTTTACCACAAACTTAGTCACTGCTCGGTGACATTCGTCTATCCTGGCCTGTGTCATTTTACTTTTCCCCGCCTCTGTGAAAGGAGAAGCTACCGGTAGACTGCAGCGAGAACTGCCAGCATCTGAGACAGCCAGACTCTGTCTGTCTCTCTCGTCATGGTCATCTAAATGCAATGCACAGTAATAGCAGATTTTGCAATAAGGCAAATCGCGCTAACATAATATGCAATGTTAGTTGATTAGTTACCTGCCGTATTAACGGGAGAGGACGTGCAAACGTTACCGCTGCTGCTCGGTTGAGATTCACTAGTCCGGAGCGGATCAAAAACACGACATTCATTTAAGGTTATCGCGTGTTTTGTGAGCAAATGCTTTTGCATATTCGTAGTGTTTCCTCCCTTTGATGAAATATCTACTTTGCAAGTATTGCAAGTTGCCCTGTTGTCATCCTTTCTCGTAAAGTTTAACCAAACTTTTGAGCATTTGTGCCGCTTAGGAGCCCCATGTTTCCTGCTGGGTAAATGACGCTACGCAACGTGGTGACGTCATTCGAGGCGACTGGAATCGATAGGGGAATCGTTTGCAAAAATGGCAAACAATTCCAAGGAATTGAAACAGTGGGAACCGGTTCTCAACAAGAACCGGTTTTCGATTCCCATCCCTACTTGTCAAGGAGCACGTTTAAACTTTTGAAAAAGAGACATATGTTTGTTTGCAGTGTTTGAATAAAGTTCCTGTCTCTACAACCTCCTGTGTTTCTGTGCAAATCTGTGACCCAAGTGTGACAATATGATGACAATATCATTTTTAAGATGAAATGCAGCAAAATATGGTTATTACATTATACAGATAAAATGTTAACATCATTTAAATAATCTATATTTTTAATAATTAAACATGTGAGGACATGGTGTCGCAGCACTAGCAAGGAGCTGGCACCCCGTTCAGGGATTGTTCCTGCCTCGCGCTGTATTCTTGCTGGGGCTGGCGCAACACTGGAAGGATAGATGGATAGAATAATTAAACATGTACTATGAAGATATTTCAATGTTCCTCTTTTTCGAAGTTCTAAGCTTACAGATGGCTTAACGTCTATTACTGAGCTGATTGTGTGGCGATTGGGTACTTGGAGAAAGAAAAGGAAGGACCCCCTGAATTGGGGGTTAGAACATTTGAAAGAGACAGTACTGCTGCAATAAATTATTTCATTGAAGGTCACGCATGGCGCAGCAAGCATCTTGCATGAGGCAGGAACAATCTCTGGACGGGGTGCCAGTTCGTCACTATCACTGCACAACCGTGTTCCCATGTTTAATACATGCTTTAATTGATATGATATGAATACTGAAATATCAAGAATACATCTCAGTATTTAAATTTTTCAGAGAACTGTAATATCACAAATGTAATGGATTTTGTGTCCTGTCAGATTCACACACATAGAGCACATAGAAGAACACATACAAAACAAAGCATTTAACGTGCTACTTTAGTTACAATGGTATTTGAGAAACTAGTAAGTTAAATGATTTTAAGATGAAGTTTATGATGTTCTGCTTTAATGACAAAATAAACTACGTGATTAAAGTGGAAATTTTGATGTTAAAGTTGACATTTCAAGCATTTTTCCCACCGTATCCCTATTTTTTTTTTCTATTCTCTGTACCCTAATAAGCTTTCATATGACACTCAGACGGTGGGCTACGACTCCCCTTTTCATGGCGACTTTGATATCTGACAGCTTCTTTTTTATTTCAGGCACTTGTGAACTTCAGCTTTTGAGTTTCTCCAACACTCTATGTCACTCAACCAACTTCCTTTTGTTGTTTATACCACTGTTTAAACCATTTAATATTCGCTGAAATTCTTCTGTTTTCCCCTGTGCTTTTGCCATTGCCTTTTCACAGAATGCTGAGCTTAAGGGCTATTTATATTGATTTGCATATTCAAAGGCATAATTCTGGGATGAATTGGGGAGTGGCAGCAGATGCATGCACATGCATTGCTTTTCATGCTGACCAGGATTTATGTAGCGGAAGAACGTGGAAAATGCCAGTCCCAAAGTAGAATTCTTCTGCTATCAAGTAGCAAATTCCACTTTCTATTTCATCAGTAGGCGGTGGTCTATCTGCTTCTAATTTAAGATAAAATAGAGCTAAAATAGTTACTAAACAGTACTGGACTTATTAGAGTTCATTGTTGTTATTCAGTGTTGTTATATTCTGTGAACACTGCCAGCATATCTTCTTAAAAAGAACATGTTTCAGAGGTGATTGTGAGCGTCATAAAGGGCATATTGTATCTAAGTACAGAACACAATTAAAAATGGGCCTGAGTTTCCTTGAAAGCTTGCATATGGTAATCCTTTTAGCCAATAAATGGTGTCATTTTGCTTGACTTCTCGCTACATTTATAATGGCTAACACGTTACAACACCTTAGTAATCCAATTCCTGAAAATGTAACTTTTTAAAGTGTGGCTCAGTATATAGGCAGATACATTTTTAGTGCAGACTATCATATTTAAGACAGTTGTTTTGTATTTATACATTAAATGCTGTAATACAACAGAAATAAATCCTTACCTGATTTAATGATAGGGATAACATGTACAACGTAAAATCAGTAACTTTATTTTGAAATTTGAAAGTGAGGTTCATACACACACACACACACACACATATATATATAATATATATATGATTTAGATTAGATTGACATTTTATTTTTCACATATACACACAGGGGTATACAGTGAAATGCAGCTCTTTTAGCAACCTGTACTGTGCAATAAATTTTAAAGTATACATTAAAAATAAATATTAAATATTAAAAGGTGCAGATTGAAAATGCTCAAATAATTGTAATTTTATAACACATTCAGATTAGAGGAATAATAATTGCTTAATAATTATTAAATAATAAAAATATTTACATTTAAATAATAATTAGACTGTTTCTACAATTTTGAGGAAAGCCTGACAAGATGACCATTTGCTATTTTTAGTGACTTTCTCTTTCTCAGTCTCTCTTTTCTTGATTCTTGATCTTAATCATGTTAACTGGATGCTGAAAGGGTGAGAGGAGTCCTTAATAATTCTGGCTACTTTGGTAGTGCACCTTTTTGTATATATGCCTTGCAGGGATTTTAGTGATATCCACGTGATGTGCTCAGCTTAACGCACAACTCTCTGCTGTAATGTATAGTCCTCTTTTCAGCCATTTCCATACCAGGCAGTGATGTATCCCGCCATTATGCTTACAATGATGTGGTAGAAGGACTTCAGAACTATTTTTAACACTCTAATTTTTTTCAGTTGTCAGAAATGATAAAGTTGCTGCCTTGTCTTTCTCACTGTCATCTGTGTGTGTGTAGACCTTGAAAAGTCACTCACTGATGTTGATTCCCAGGTATTTGAAACACTCGACCTTCTCCACTACAGTACCATTATTAAAATGGTATGTACTCAGTTCTTTGCTTCTTGTTCTCCCTGCTGAAATCCACTATGAGCTCTTTTGTTTTGCTGATGCTGATGAACAGTTTTTCTGACACCACAGGCCAGCCACTCCATCTCGGTAGGGTTTATGATTGTTGAAGCTGATGAGGCCTACCACAACTGTGACATCATTTTACAGTGGAGTCTGAGATGTACCTGGAAAGGATGCTTAGATGCCTGAAGTGCATGCATTTTTGAGGCTTTAGATTGTATGAGAATATGGTTAAAAAGTATACATTAAAAATAAATATTAAATATTATACATATTCAGATTAGAGGAATAATAATTGCTAAATAATTATTAAATATTAAAAATAGTTTCAGGTTATCACATATTGCTCAAGATCTTGTTGTGTAATGTGTTACAGTGTAAGTAGAAATAATTTTCTAACATTCAGAATTTTAATATAGGTTAATACAACATCTGATTTGTTTCCAAAGAGAGATGGCTTTATTTGACCAAAAATAGAGTTATTTTAGAATGGCTGCTGGCCCACTGGGACATTTGATTCGTTAAAAGTTGAAAAAATTGCATCTGGGAATATTAAGATATATATTAAGCTGCTGTTATTAATTAGGTGGTCCCATTTAAGTATTCATCTCTGAAGAAGTATGTGGTAAATGTGTATGTCATAATATTGTGTAAGTATGTGTAGTTCTAACTTTGTCTACATTAACATACATTTTTTTTAAATTCAACAATTGTAATCAAGTCAGTTTGGCAGGAAACATGAAGCTGCAGTTCATAAAATGAAATGTTCTGAAATAATGAGTAATGGATTTACTAGGCCTCTAAATTTTAACACTCATGTTTAGTAGTACATTAGTGCTAGTTCACTATGTACCAAGGTTATTATAGTTTTGCCTTTTTATATTAGTTTTTATTTCTATATTTTTTCTGATCTTACTTGGAAATTCAGTTTAGTTTTAGTTTTCCTTCGTCGTGTATTTTTAGTTTTAGTTTAGTTTTTATTTCACAAAGACATTTCTATTTTATTTTTATATATATTAGTTTCAGTTTTAGTTTTAGTAATTATGGCATGGAGCGCCTACGGAGTTAGTTTTGTGTCACAATCAGACAGAACTGTACACTTAACAGATTTGGATACGAGTTTAATGCTAGTGGAAGCTTACTACACTGCCTGGTTTACTATCTGGTTTTGTTTTTGTCTGATAAAAACAAGCATAATCAAACTAGACACTGAATATGAACAATTTTACACAATTTTATAATTTTTAAAATATTTTCTCATGAAAATCACAGGGGCTTAGGAAGAACAGGGCTCTTAGACTTGAATGAGTGTGCAGACCCCACCTAGCTGTATTGAGGGAAACAAAGAACAACAAGCATTAGTGTCAAGGTTAGGGACAGAGAGTCTTGAACAGACCACCATAAAGGACAGTAAACCGATAATGAGCAGAGTAAGAGCAGGTAATAGGAGTACGGACAGGCATAAAGCAACAGAGACAGCGTCTGAGATTAAGAAAAACATATACATTACCTAAACCTGTTTATCCAGAGTAGGATTGCAAGAAATCTGGAGCCTACCGCAGCAGGTTTGGATTGAAGGCAGGATAAATCCCTGGTATGCAATATGTATGATATGGCTGATGTTAAGAACAAAAAGAATATGATATTTCAACTATCTATTTTGAGAGAGAAAAACATTGAAAAAAGGGAGACAAATATTTTAAAATATAATTCTGCTAATGGATTAGATTCACAATATCAGGTATTTTGAGTTGTGAATATGAACTAAAAAAGATAAATAAATATGGAATAAATACAAAAACCCATTAGTATGTTTAGTTTTTCATCACTTGTCAGACTCTCTACCTTTGTTTGTATCGCTTCGTTGTTAAACAATGTTTTTAAAGCAAAAGTAATTGGTCAGCAACAATATGCTGATCTTGTACGATGATCTAGTCAGTCTCTCGATCAGTGTCGTTTTATTATCAAAAACCGGGAGTGGACTCCCCTCAACTTTCGTGTATGCTCAGATATGGGGATGGATATTTGAGGAGTAAACCGCAAGACAATGATTATTTTTTATATTATGTACATTAAGGAACCATCAACAACAAATCAAATTAATTATATATTGAACAATTATTATAAAAGTAAAGTTGAAAAACTCATACTCGTTTTTTTTTTCATACAGCTGCAGAGTCTGTGTTCAGGTAAAGTACCACTTCCGGGTGATGGATTTGGCCCAAAAGTTAATACAGATCTGTAATTGTGGTGTAACATCCACATGCCGAATTTCATCCATCTATCTAGTTGAGTTTTTGAGTTATTGTGTTTATACACACAGGCAGACACAGACATACATGCGTGCGCGTACACACACAATTCCAAAAACAGTATTGTTGGACACTGGTTAGTCTATAACGTCAAGACTCATCAAAATATCGAAGTCGAATTTTTTCATGATTACTATACTTCGTATATGAGAAAGTAAAAACGATTTCTCCTGTGCAAAGTGGCAGGTGAATTGCTGTTAACAAAAAGCAGACACCTGAGAAATAAACTGAAACATTACTCACTCGTGATTTTTCTGTCCATATGGTAAACGTTTTGTTGACCAGCACATTCTGATTTCAGCCATTTGAATTACATCTTGATGATACAACAAGCACAAAGAAAGGCGGCATGGAAATCGCTTTCTATTTCTCAAGCTTTACGCACCCACACTCAGCTTGCTCTGTCACCGCAAATGCTGTGTGAACAGCCGCCCTCAGTCACCAGCCGCCGTTCACTGGATGAATATATGCGGGCGGCACGTGGTGGATGACTTTCTGTTTTAGAGTTAAAACTTACAATGGTTAAAGACTAACGGCAAGAATATTAATTCAAAAACGAAAACTAAAAATATTTTAGTAAATTATTATTTTATTTCAGTTAGTCTTTCCTACGGAAGCGTATTCCCGCCACTCAAAAAAAAAAAAATATATTGCGTTATTTCACAAAAGAATTGCGTTATATCGCAATAATAATTGCGTTATATCGCAAAAGAATTGCGTTATTTCACAATAATAATTTCGTTATATCGCAAAAGTATTGCATTATTTTGCAATAACGATTGCGTTATTTCGCAAAAGAAGCCATTGCAGGAGGCTTGTAGTATCTACACATTGCCGACTAGCAGCGACTCGTGTACTCGCACATCCATCTTCTGAGGACAAAGCGCACGTTCACAACGCAGGCATCTGCAAGGCAGAGGTAATCTTTAACTCGAAACATCAATTAAACCTAAATCATATATTTCAATGATAATATAGGTTGATAGAGATACTGATGACATACAGCTCGGTTAAAACAACGGTTCGAGTGTAAGGTGTCTGTTCCAAAAACCTACTAGTAAAGATAACGCATTTTTTAATCGTTTCAGTAAAGATAATGTTTAAAAGGAGCGGCAACGTGCTCATCTTTAACTACTGTTTGACCGTAATGTGTGTTGAGATTTCACGATTTGATTCAAAGAATTCCCGACAATGCAACAAACATTATTGTAAATAAAACTGCAAACTGTAGAACTATGTATACAAGATGCAACGTATAAGCTGGATAACTCTGTCAGTTCACTCTGAACCAGCTTGTAGTCCAACAGTTAATTTGATCAGAGCCAAAACCAATCCTCGTAATAAGGCATGAATAAATAACTCGGACATTTATGAAATACTTACACAGAATAATACGTCTTTGGTTTTGCCACCGGTTTGTGTAACCTTTGCCTGTAAACAAATGTACCAAATCTATACCTTTTTACAGCGGTTAAATATAGATAAATTGCACTAAGTTTTGGATAAATCAGTTTTACGAAATGTAATATATACAACATTGTTGGGTTAAACGCTTTACTGTACATTAACAAGTAAAATTTACAGGCGATGCTCTTTTGTTATACTCTGAATGAGTGAGAGTAGGTGTCCTTGTGTGACAGTGCCCAGAGATGTGCTGACACCCCAACAAGTTCCGAATTGATCCGTTTGCCGATTCTGCACTACCTCGGTCCCCGCAGAGCTATCAGAACACGCGCAGTCTGAAAATGGATGGATGAATGAATGTGTGACTTTTTTAACGAAAAACGTATCATATTTACACCGATTACACAATCGATTATAGACCAGTGTCAATAGGCATCAAGCAGATGACGAGGTGTAAAACAAGCACGATTTAATACAGAAAATATATAAACTATTATTCATAATTATGAAACAATTTAATCTGTGTGCAGGGAAGTACAGTATTTTCATATTGCAATAAACACAGTACTTAATTGTTTTTATCAGCTGAAATACATTTTAGGCTAAATGTAATTTCGTATCACTTTGTTGTTAATCATATTTTTAAATATATTGTACTCATTTTAAGTGAGTATCTTGTGTTATATTATTGAAGGTAAGCGTTAGAGTTTCTTTTAGCAAATGTTTCTCAGTGGCATCAAGAGTAAATTAAAATAATTATTAATATTAGTCTTCAGCATACAGTGGCAATACATTGAAGCTTTATTTTTTCCTGTACTGTCTATTTGATGTTTTTTGCATGTTACACTAAAATAAACTATAATATATTAAATGAATAAACAGGGGGAATTATATCAAATCATTTAAATTATTTTCTCTTTGCTTCTGTTTTCAAGCTATTTATTCATATATACATTGTGGATTCAGCACAGACGATGTTAAATAGCATAATAAGAATGTACTTTGATCTTGGACTAGAACAAAAGGACATTTTATTGTGTTTGGCCCACAATCATGGAATAATTGTTTCCCTTCGAACTTTGCAAAGAAATCTGCAGTGCTTAAACTTGTACAGACGGAAACACAAGACAGATTCTCTAGACTTAGCTCTGTTTCTTCAACAGGAAATCAATAAATCAGGAAGACTCCATGGATATAAATGGATGCATGCAAAATGCTTAGCAAAAGGGTTTGTTACTGACTCTGAGAGTATAAGATTTCTACTAAAGACACTAGACCCAGAAGGAGTTGAACAGCGTAAACGTCGTTGTTTAAGACGCCGTCAGTTTTCTAGTAAGGGGCCTAACAATACATGGCACATAGACTCCAATGATAAATTAAAACCCTATGGTATTTTCATAAATGGTTGCATTGATGGCTTTTCAAGGTTTATTATATGGTTGGAAGCAAGTAACAGTGGAAAGGCTGGAATAACTGCAAATTATTTTGCACAAGCAGTTAAAAAAAGGAATGGCTGTCCATGCCTTGTTCGAGCTGATCTCGGGGTTGAAAATGTGTATGTTGAAAAAATGCAAAAATTTCTAAGAAGAAATAACACTGATTTTTATGCTGCAGAAAATAGTTTTATATATGGTCAAAGCAGAACAAATCAGCGTATTGAATTTTGGTGGGGCATACTAAGAAAACAGAATCTTCAGTTTTGGATGGATCTTTTTAGGCAAATCCAAGTGGATGGTTACTTCAGTGGGGATTTTCTAGATAAGGAGCTGATAAGATTCTGCTTTATGAAATTAATACAGGTATGGAATTCTTTTATTTCATTTATGATATTCCCATAGCAATTAGCCTTGCCCATAATCTACTCCATTTAGATAGATAGATAGATAGATAGATAGATAGATAGATAGATAGATAGATAGATAGATAGATAGATAGATAGATAGATAGATAGATACTTTATTAATCCCAAGGGGAAATTCACAACATTTGTAGAAACACTTCCAGCACCATCTTAACTATGTCCTACAAAGTAATATGACAATATATAATCACTCCATTATGCCATGTGGAACAGTTTGCTATTAATTATTGCAAATATATTTTGTCATTCTGATTTAAAGGGAAGGGAATCAATTTAATGTTGCTCCAGGTATATTGATCGATCTGAAAATGCATCACTTTTATCAATGAGTACAAAAAATAAGCAAACCTTTTAATGGTATGGCAATTGATGATTATTGAATCTCACAGTTAGTATAATGTTGCTGAAAAGCACAGTGCAGTCGATTACATGTTAAATTTGATCATTAACTATTCATAATGTATTGCCTTTCAGGCTGAGTTGGATGATGTTGTTGCCATTTGGAACAGGCACCGTATGAGAGCCAATCCTTCAGCTATCCTTCCCAGTGGGAAACCTTTTCTTTTGTATACTCTTCCCGAACTGTTTGGTTATCAAGATGAACTTGTTTTTGTTGATCACCTAGAAACTGAAGTCTGTGAAGAGGAAAGCATTCCAAAAAATGAATATCCCTGTGATCCAGATATACATGAGCTGTGCTGTATACTTATGGAAGAGAATGGCTTTAGCATGCCATCTGACCCTTTTGATGCTGTAACACTCTACCAGGCACTTAAGACAATAATACATAATTTACTTGAGAAATACAGATACATTTAATTTTGTAATGGACCAATATATCTATTAGAATTTTTCTGCAATTATTTACAGCATGTTCTTTAAATCATTGCCCCAGGGTTTCAGTCTTTTATATTTGCAACAGTTGCACAAAAAATATTTTATGATTTAAAAACTATTATGTGTTATTCCTAATTACATTATTACCACTTTAAAGTACAGTGTCCATGATGGAAACAAGAAAATTCACCTAGCAATGTGATGTTTAAGTATATTGGTGTTACACATACTTTTTATGTTTTACATTTGCTGTTTGAAATGTTAGTAATTCACACAATATTTTAGAAAAAATACAATTGTGCTTTCAACACCACACTCACTGTTATTTCTGGATCAATATCCTATGCATTTATATACTCCTTCCAGTTACAATATTTTGTAATGTGCAGTTAAATATTAATGTGTCTAAATAAAAGTCCACACTCTTATTTTCAGTGTCAGAATAAATATTATCAGTTCCTAAAATGCCTGTGAAATATTATGAGGCTAACAGAAAACGTCTGAGCCTAGTATAAAGCTCAAAAACTATCATCAGTGATTCTGTGAATTATAACTACACTCATTATAAGTTGGTAATTATTTACTTGAAATAAAAGCATTTTTGAATTTGACAATTGATCTTAGAATGAACAAAGATTGTGTATGTTATCTGTATTAATGAAACCACAATATTGTAACACAGATCAGATCTACTTGAAGCCACACATTTATACAGGTCCAGGGTGGTGTTTCAGGGCATAGTAGATAGGTAAGTAGATGACATAGTCTTGTTGTGCATAATCTGAACGAGCTATAGAGAGGTTTGTCATTCAGAGAGACAAAGAATGGGGAGTAAAATGTTACTGAGTTTAGCCAAATTTACAAATACATTCAGACAATAATGCAACATAATCACACCACTGGAAAAGATAACAGTTCTTGTGATGGTGGTTGAAAAACTGCTTTTATTGCATGAATGTTACTAATAGCTATGTAAGATATTTACTCTTCCTTAAATGCAGTATTCCAGGGGTGACTACCTACTGAGTCCAGAATCCATTTGGCGGATTTCTGTCATCACATAGTGAAGGTTGGGGATAAATGGAAGGGTTTCACTCTGTGAATTACAATGTCATGATATGAATGTGGCAGATGAAAATTACAGTAGATAGATGTGGAAGGCACTATATAATAGACAGATAGGTAATATTTTTCTAAGTAATATTTATAGTATTAAACTACATCATTCTCATGACATCAAAATATAAAAATATTTCATAACTTTGAAAGTTATATTTTATAGGAAGTAAACAATTAGGTATGACTAAAACTGGTTTTAGCCTAAATACTAATGCACCTTTAAGGGCACGTGCATAGACGGCACTGTTTATTTGTTTATTATTTTGTATTAAACCATTTGATGCAATTATAAAAGGCATATTCTACTATACAATTTGTTCATTTTCTATTCTACTAATGCAGATCAAGGTCAAATGGACGTTATGCACTTTTGGGTAGCATCAGGTGCAAAGTATGAAGCAATATAGGACGGGATATCAGTCATTCACAGAGTACATTGTTACACATACCCAGATTCACTTATATAGCACCTGTTTAGAATGACCAATTACAGTGGAAGACTGACATAGCAAAGACATGAAATTGGTATAGAAAACTTAACACAGACACAGAAAGAACACACAAACTACACAGGCAGCGTCCAGAATAGTGTCTGAACACAGGACTATCTCGGAGAAAATAGTGCCAATCCAATCACTGTGCTTCTCATGTTATTAGCACATATGCTTACAGTATTTCTTGCATTATTTCACTGTATTTCACTATACAAAGATAGCAGTTGCAAATTAGGCAAAAATGTAACACTTTATGAAAATGGAGTATAAAAGTTTTTAATAATTTTAAGTTTATTATTAATAAAAAAAACTGTAAAAGCATATATAATTCTTTATTCTGCATTCAAATTGTTGTACAACAAATGTTGTTAATTTCCAGAAGAAAAAAGTGAAAGGACTTTTAAAACAGTCCAAGAAAATACACATAATATATGTTTTAACCATTTCACGAGAGTAATGATAGCATTACAAACTTTATTTTGTGACAAAATTTGCATCAAACTGAATACTTAATCAGTAGCCATATAACAATTAAGTCAATATTTCAAACAAATAATATTGTTAAAAATAATTTAGCCAAAATATTACAATGTTGTTCTTTATTAATCACAAAAATATGCCTCTCTTTAACACACTATATGAAAACATTGAAATAGGAAATAAAATGCTTTGTTTTTCCTGACATAATCTAGAAATTTGTTTTAAGTTGTACTGCTATATTTGCATTAATAGCATTTTTAAAGTGTGAGTCAATGTCCTACATGAAGAACATCTTTTTAATATCAGAAAGTACAACACTGCTTGCATAATGAAACATACTTTCTACTACTAATGAAACCATCATTTCTTGGTATTCCAAATATTTTTCCTCACTCACTTTGGAACATAATTAGGGAAACACAACAGAGAACAATGCCAACTTTTGCTGCTAAAGTGCAAAGAACTGTAAATGGAACATATTTTTATGGCTGTACCATAACATTTGTTTTGTCACACAATATCCATTATCCATATGCCCGACTTTAGAATAGCTAAGAATTCACTACGAAATTCGGGATAACTTTCATAGTTATCTGGCAATTCCAAAACACCACCACAAGTATGAGACACTGGCCGGCGTGCCAAACCTTCAAGGTTCACAAAAGTTACATCAATATTTTCTGTGCAAATTATATCTGAGCCTGTACAGAATCGAAGAAATGTGGCCAACTCTGAATCATCTAGTTCCTTGATGAATTTTACCAAATAGTTTGAAACAGTTTTTTGATTTTGGCTCATTTCATTTGGAAAATGGACCATCTTTCGAACTTTCTTGCTGTTAGGTACTGCCTCTTCATAAATTTTATTTAATGATGTCACAGTAAACATGATATTTTTCAGAACTTCGGTCCAGATATCAATAACAAACATTGGTTCTTGAATCAACTCCTTATGTGCTATCTCCATTATTATCTGCTGTATATTATCAGCTTTGGGTAGCCTTTTGCATGAGTGTTCCTGAAGAACTTCAATGAGCTCAGGTAATTCCACTTCTGTGAAATTAGAAATTTCCATTTGGAGAACCTCGGATTCCAAAGGGGGTACAAATTTCATGAAGCTGTCTAAAAGTGTACTGTTTTTCTCAATGCTTCCAAAAAAAACCTGCTGCATGAAAGCTGGGGCAAGCTGTACTGGAAAGTACCTACACTGCTCGTATCCGATCAAGATCACTTTTGCTATAGCTCTCCACTTACTTAATGTAAAATCATGCCTCAGAAATGGCACTCTGAATGTTTTACCAAGTGTGCATTTATTGTAAAATTCCTCCCAAAACTCTGCTAATGCATCACGTATTACTCCACCAAAGTCATTTGCTTCTTCCATTTCACCTGAGGGTAGAAGTCTTTTAATCTTCAGAGTGCAGCCATGATCAATTTCTGGATTTTTCTCAAAAGCGTGTACTATATCTTCCATAGCATTTCCACGTCTTACAACAAGTTCAAACTCCATGAAACATGTTGTAGACTCAAGAGGTATTGTGTCTGATAAGACATCAGAATCAAAAGAAGGTCCAAAGACAATTATGTTGCTGTCATCACTCAATGTGGTAAATACTGCATCATTAGAAATTTCATGTTCAGTACACTGTTTATCTTCTTTTTGGCACTCTTCCGGTGATTTGGGAATTTCATAGTTTATATAGTTGTAATCCAAACCTTCTTCATTTATTTTTTGATGTTTATTTACATCAAATGTAAAATGATTCGCAGAATTAGAAGCATCTGCAGGAAAATCTAGTAGGGTATGTGAGCAACCAGCTTTGCAAGATTCAGATATCAAGGCATCAGGCACTACACAGATAGCTTCATTCTGTGAATTTGAGACTAATCCCTCATTAAGATCTCTAGACTTTGCAGGTGAGGATGCCGGAAAGTTGCTCAGTGATTTGTGAATATTAGGAGTTTCCTTCTCTTCTAATAGAGTCTTAGATATGCAAACTGCTTCACAATTTATGATTTCTTTCTTGCAAGTAACCATATGAAAACGCAGCAGTGGGAGTTTTGTTTGGTCATATAATTCTCCAACTGTGTCTTCATCCATTAGAGACTTACGCTCAAAGTTGGTAATATCAAAATCAAATTCCTCAACTGATCCGTGTGATGACTTACCATTAGGAAAGAAAATATTTTTTGCCATATTTAGAATGTCTTCTTTTGTAGCACTCTTTAAAACTGATAATTTCCTTGTTCCTCCACCACTTTTTGTACGTACTTGTTTAAGATCACTTGTTTGATTTTCTTTCTGAAGCCACCCAATTTCAATTTTTCGTGCAGACTTTTTAGCATTACTATTTCCATACCGACCCATATGTTTAGTTGGTCGTTTATCCTCTTCATCTGAACAAGGCTCTGGTCTTTTCAAAACACCGAGTTTCTTGCGTAAATTCTGTAGTAGCTTTTCTTTTCTAGACATTTCATGCATCTGAAATGTTTGCCTCTTGCAGAAGTCTAAAACTGCTAAACGATCACCATATAGGGGAAAATAAGTGGATAAAGCCTTCTCATCCATGAGTAATAAAACATTCTGATCAATCTGTATTAAAATATAACAGCAATAAAAGAAGTACATTAATAAACAAATTATGACAGTGTCTGGTATATTCTTCAGGATGTCCATTTATTTATAGCACTTTTCATCCAGCAAAACTCTACTGCTGGCCATGACCATTAAAATGGAGTGGAAAGGGTTTACTTTAAACTGCAAGTAAGTAGACTTACCAGTTTTTCCCTAGAATGTATCTAAAGAAAAGACAATCCTCAGACTACTCTACAGTCAGCAATGATGATACACCAGGCTTACCTAGTATACTTTCAGTGCACCTATTTTCCTTATATCAGCAGTTATTACTATTTTACTTTGTTTCTGCTGTCCCTCTAATCAACTTCAATTTGTGCTCCCCTTGAAAGACAGATTTAAAAGTTTCATCTAACAATCAACCTATCATCATCATCAATCACCATTTAAAATATTTTTTTCATGTCACCTGTTATGATCTATTTTAGTCTTAAGTTCTATCGTAACTCATAGCTGTATTTTAAGCTCCTGAACCTGGTTTGCAGTTTCATTACTTTTTTTACATCTTTGCTGTAATATGGGATCTAGAACTGCATACAGTTCTAGATGAAACCTGACAAGTGTGCCAAACTAGGGAAGCTGAATCTTTCTGACCAACTCTGTTCAGCAGCTCATGGATACTGAGTAACATAACATCCTTATTACAATTTCTAATCTCTTGTATACACTGTCTACTTTAGTCCCTCTGTTGTTATTTTTCTTTACTTATCTGGCAATCTACCAACTTTGCAGTCATTATCAACTGAAATTAAGGTAACAGCTACATTTTTATTTAAATTAATTATACAATTTTTAAAAAACTGTAAGCTTAATATAACTCCCTGTGGGATTCTTGACCCCACATACTTTTAAAAACCTCAAGTTCCTTTTTGAATTTAAGAAAATTGTGCAAAAGTATGTGTACTATACCCTAAATCTCTATCTTCTGTAATGTGATGATTACCCTCTACTGGATTTTGTCCTCAATAGATTTTTGAGAGTCTGTCTGTTTCCCAAACCCATTTAGACAGGGCATGGTTGTGAAAAAGCTGAAGCCTATACCACAGCCACTGGGGCTAGTTTAACAACACCAGTACATCTAACCTGTATGTCTTTTGACTGTGGGAAGAAACTCACATACTCACGGCAAGGTGCACACAGAAAGCACCTGAATCCAAGTCACCTTGTTGCCATCACCGCAACACCGTTTTTGGAGAGCAAAGTGGTGAATAAAATACACTGCACTGTTTTGTTGTTACACTATTAAATTCAGTAGTTTAATGTGTAGCAAATTCCCCATGTTAGTATATGCTGACAATGAAATGAATTAATTTCCAATACCTTTTCTTTTTCTAACTTTGGAATGATTTCCTGTAGATTTCTGCTCTTCAAAAAGTCAAAAAACTGGTCATACATTATGTCTTGTAAGGCCATTCTTAACTGGAAACTGAAAATGCTAGAAATAAAATTATAAATGATTAATTTTTGTATCAAATCAGTAATTTTTTAATCCTTGGATAATATTTTATTTAAAGCATTATTATTTTAGTTGGTATCAATTTTAGGGTTTGTCATTACCAGGAGCGCATTTCATGTGTAAGTATTGTATTTCAAAATTATAAAAATCAAAAACAACACATTTACAAAACATGTTTGAAAACTGCAAATTTAACAGGCTGTCTGGTTGGCAATGATATTGATGAAACAGACACAGATATGGTACATAAAGTTGGAGACAAGGGTGGACAGTACCTGATGAATGACAGAATTATGAGGTGCTTTGAATGTATGTAGAAGTATGTGAAATATTAAAATAATTAATATTGATGGTTCATTTATTTAATCTATTTAACCATTTTTTAACTTCTGACAGAATTTTATTATTATTCCATTTTTCCTCCGCCAGGTTTGCATTTTAGAATTCGACATGACTGCTTATTATTTTAAGATGTTCTCACACTTGTAATGCATCTGTTTTCTGAAACAGAAACAGTGCATAATTAAATATAAAGAGTATATGTAAACGTTTCATAACGAGAAAGACAGACAAAAACATTTCACACCTTTCTTTTTTATTTATTAAAACTACAATTAAAAGGTTCATTGGATATGATTTACACAGGATTTTTGTGTAGAATGTTATGGGTAAATTCCAAAATCAGACACTTTGTGACTGCAAAAACTGTAAGAAAATGGTTAATCAATAAATGCAATATTTATATGTAATGAAAATACACTGAATAGCAGCTTCTGAAATTTCAATCGTTGTCTATACTTGTTTACATCGCAACTGAACCCAAATCTTCCAACTTGAACATAATCACTTCAAATGTAAAGGAATGAAGTAATGAAATAAACCGTTACATTATATTAAAACACGTGGGTCTTAAAAAAGCAAATAAGGGGAGAGCGATCTTTACTTTAAGTTTGTTTGCTGTGAGATTCTTTTCGACTTCGTTTAGGCAGTACGAATGTTATCTAAAAGTAAGATTGCAGTAGCAATCCAATTACGTTTTATCCATCCATCCATTATCCAACCCGCTATATCCTAAGTACAGGGTCACGGTGGTCTGCTGGAGCCAATCCCAGCCAACGCAGGGCACAAGGCAGGAAACAAACCCCGGGCAGGGCGCCAGCCCACCGCAGGGCCCAGTCACGTTTTATTTTTGCCAAATAAACCCTCGTCAAGTTTAATGAGTTACGTTTTACCTAGTCGGGCTATGGCCCTTGGTACATCCACCTCACCACCGTCATCTCTAATTAGTAGGTGTGCTTGCACTTGGCAATGCACTCTGGTATACTAAATCTAGTATGCACCCGTCCATTTTTGACGACCCAGTCACTTATAATAATGTTTGATGCATTGTCGGGAATTCTTTGAATCAAATCGCGAAATCTCCACACACATTACGGCCAGGCAGTAGTTAAAGATGAGCACGTTGCCGATCCATTTAAACATTATCTTTACTAAAACAATTCAAATGCGCTATCTTTACCACTAGTAGGATGTTAATTAGACACCTTTCACTCGAACCGTTGTTTTAACCGAGCTGTATGTTATCATTAAAACGAAACTTATGGATATACTTATATTGTATCTTTATCAACCTATATTATCATTGAAATATATGATTTAGGTTTAATTTTTGTTTTGAGTTCTAAATTACCTCTGCCTTGCAGATGCCTGCGTTGTGAACTAGAGCTTTGTCCTCAGAAGACGGATGTGCGAGTACACGAATCGCTTCTAGTCGGCAATGTGCAGACACTACTGCAAGCCTTCTGCAATGGCTTCTTTTGCGAAATAACGCAATCGGTATTGCAAAATAATGCAATACGTTTGAGATATAATGAAATTATTATTGCGAAATAACGCAATTCTTTTTCGATATAACGCAATTATTATTGCGATATAACGCAATTCTTTTGTGAAATAACGCAATATATTTTTTTTTTTGAGTGGCGGGAATAAGCTTCCGTACTTTCCAGCTACTTTAATAGTTTTGTTTAGTTTTAGTTTTTCATTTTGGTTTTGTTAATTATTTTATTTCAGTTTACGAAAATGTTTTTTTAATAATAGCTTCAGTTTTGATTTTAGTTTTCGTTAACTATAATAACCTTGCTATGTACTGTAAGTTTTTAAAAAAAAAAAAAAAACTGGTGTGAATATTGAAAACGTCCTTACTTATACAGGTATACTAGAAATTTTAGTCCTAACTATAACTTTGTTAAAATTGAAAATAAACATATAAATATAGAAAAGTATAATGTTTAATTTAGAATTAGATTCTGAGTCTAAGGCTCTGACAGGCTCTGATAGATGAAATTTAAAAGAACATGAAACAGACAGGAAGCTTAGTGACTAAGTATTGATGGAAAGTTTAGACCAGTTATAAATGTGAAATAATAAAGTGATATCTGAAGGTCAGGAGAAGCTCTTATGACAACCATACAGCTGTTTTCTTTTAGCAAGGACATTCTTATCTGGTAGTCCCATCCTTAGCATTCATTTACCAATATACCCAGCATCTCTCCTAAGCAACATGTCCAAACCAGTGCAATCTCGCCTCTCTGACTTTGCCTCCATACCATCCAACCTTAGCTGACCCTCTAATATACTCATTTATACACATTTATCTCCATTCTTTTTACAAGAGCAGTGATGACCACAGTGGGTGCTGTGGCTGATACCTGCTCAGAACTATTTATTTTATCTTCTCAAACAAACCTCTTAATCCAGTTATACTGATGAATGGTGTCAGAGTCTATCCTGGCAGTACTGGGCAGGAAGCAAAACCAGAATTTCAGGAGATGCAATTATTAAAAAGGCACATTTGACCTGCCTGCACTCATTAATGCTAGGCCAATTACACCCCACTCTAAGCACTATTTTACCTACAAAAATGCATTTAAGGAGTAATATGAGTTTTGTGCATCACAGTCCAGGTCGCCACCACAAAAAAGAAACAGAAGAGAGAGTAGGGGTTAGTAAGAATTTTAGAGTCACCATGAATAGTTATTATAATGAATTGAATATACAGAGTATCAGGATTAAATTAAAGTGAAGTTATGAGAAGGCCATGTTAAAATAATGTGTTTTCAGCAGATTTTTAAAGTGCTCCACTGTATTAGCCTGGCAAATTCCTATTGGCAGGCTATTCCAGATTTTAGGTGCATTACAGCAGAAGGCCGCCTCACCACTTCTTTTAAGTTTGCTCTTGGAATTCTAAGGATACACTCATTTGAGGATCTAAGGTTATGATTTGGAATATAGTTTGTCAGACATTCCGATATATAAGATGGAGCAAGATTATTTAAGGCTTTATAAACCATAAGCAGAATTTTAAAGTCAATTCTGAATGACACAGGTAACCAGTGTAGTGACATCAAAACTGGAGAAATGTGCTCGGATTTTCTTTTCCTAGTTAGGATTCTAGAAGCTGCATTCTGCACTAGTTGCAAACGATTTATGTCTTTTTTGGGTAGTCCTGAGAGGAGTGCGTTACAGTAATCTAGTCGACTGAAAACAAAAGCGTGAACTAATTTCTCAGCATCTTTCAATGATATATGAGGTCTAACCTTTTGCTATGTTTCTTAAGTGAAAAAATGCTGTCCTGAATCACGAATTAAAGAGAAAGAAAGTATGCTCTCACCTAACAGGCTTAAACGCTAAAATAGTATTTTTACAGGAGACCCACTTACTAAGCAAGGATCAGTTCAGACGACAAAAAGACTGGACTGGCCAAATGTTCCATTCTAGCTTTATAAAGAAAACTAGAGGGGTGGGAATTCTCATACACAGAACAGTTCCATTTGTAGCATCAGATGTAGTATCGGACCCTGAAGGGAGATATGTGATGGTCATGGGCAACTTATATAACAGTAAAATGATTTTAATAAATGTTTATGCACCCAATGTCGATGATAAGGAATTCATGCAAAATCTATTTGCATCCATTCCCAATGTGAACACTCATAAAATTATAATGGCTGGGGACTTTAATTGTGTTTTAAATCCACTTTTAGATAGGACTCCTGTGACAGGGGGGACGACATCTAATACTGCAAAGACAATTACACAGTTTTTAAATGATCACAACTTATCAGACCCCTAGAGGTTTCTTAACCCAAACTCAAGAACATATTCATTCTACTCACCAGTGCATTATAGCTACTCAAGAATTGATTATTTTTTTATAGATAATAATTTCCTGCCTACAATTAAATCATGCAAATACGACACAATTGTTATCTCCGACCATGCCCCTCTAGTCTTGGAGCTAAAATCATTAAGCCCCACACACTCACCTCGCAGATGGCGCCTTAACCCTCTTCTATTGGCAGATGAGAACTGCACAGAATATATATCCAAACAAATCAGCTTCTTCCTAGAGGCAAACACGCCCACAGAGGTTTCTGCAGGAACACTATGGGAAACTCTAAAGGCCTTCTTAAGAGGACAGATTATTTCATTTCTTTCCCACAGAAATAAATTAGAAACCAAGAAAGTGTCAGAGCTAAGAAGTGAAATTACTAGAATAGATTAAGAACAAGCCAGGTGTCCAAGTGAAGCTCTCCACGGGAAAAGGCAGGCCCTGCACACAGAACTTAACATCTTAACTACTTACTCCTTTTCTATGTTAACTAATGTTGTCTTATTTTAATTTCTTATTTTGTCTTTTATTTTTCTTTTCTTCATTATGTAAAGCACTTTGAGCAACTTTTTGTATGAAAATGTGCTATATAAATAAATGTTGTTGTTGTTGTAAAGAAACTGAACAACTTATTTATAAGTCTAGACATCATTACTATGAACACGGAGAAAAAGCTAATAAGCTTTTAGCTCAACAAATTCACAAACAAGAAGTTCGCAATGCAATACCAGTAATCACCAACACGAATGGAGAAGAAATTATTGACCATAAAAATATAATGCACGCATTTAGAGATTATTATAAATCCTTATATTCTACTGAGCTCAAAGAAGACAACACACAATCTAATGCATTTCTGGATACATTACAGACACCACAAATAGATGCTTTAAGTGCTGAGGAACTGGATAAACCTCAAACGCTAACAGAATTACTAGATGCTAATAAGTCACTTCAAAGCGGGAAATCAGCAGGCCGTGATGGTTACCCCGTAGAATTTTATAAGAAATTCTCCACTCAGGTAGCTCCCCTCTTATTGGCAACATTTACAGAAGCTAGAGACAACCAAATACTACCTCAAACATTTCGTCAAGCATTAATCACCGTCTTTCCTAAACAAAATAAGGACTTGTTACAATGTGCATCATACAGACCAATTTCATTCCTGAATAATGATGTTAAGATACTCTCAAAAATTCTAGCTAGAAGGATGGAGAAAGTGCTGCCCTCGGTAATATCACAGGATCAAACTGGATTTATTAAAGGCCGACATCTATCTTCCAATCTCCGATGCTTGTTTAATGTTATATATTCACCAGCAAAATCAAACAGCCCAGAGATATTACTATCATTAGACGCAGAAAAAGCATTTGATATGATTGAATGGAACTACCTTTTCACTGCATTGGAGAAATTTGGGTTCGGCCCGAATATTTGTGCATGGATCAAACTACTGTATACCAATCCAGAAGCCTCAGTTTGTATTAATAACATTTGCTCAGACTACTTTAAGCTAGAACGTGGTACCAGACAAGGATGTCCCTTGTCGCCACTGCTGTTTGCAATCACCATTGAACCACTGGTGGTTCACTGCCGAAATTCTTATCAGATAAAGGGGATTGTCAGAGAAGGACTGGAACAGAAAATTTCTCTATATGCAGATGATATGGTTTTATATATATCAGACCCAGAAAACACTGTCCCTGCAGTTTTAACAGCACTCACAGAATTTCAAAAGATATCTGGTCTTAAAATTAATCTGAATAAAAGTATACTCTTTCCAGTGAATTCACAAGCATATAATATTAGATTGGACACCCTACCTTTTACCGTAGCAGATCAGTTTAAATACCTAGGGGTAAATATCACAAGTAAACATAAAGCTCTTTATTAACAAAATTTTGCCGTCTGTATGGAAAAAATTAAGCAAGACTTGCATAGATGGTCAACCCTTCATCTCACTCTAGCCGGAAGAATTAACATTGTTAAGATGAATATCCTTCCTAAACTTCTTTTTTTATTTCAAAACATTCCAATATATATCAATAAATCATTTTTTAAACAGTTAGATTCAACAGTAACCTCATTCATTTGGAACTCAAAACACCCACGTATCCAAAGAGCGACCCTACAAAGACCTCAGGCAGAAGGTGGCATGGCTTTACCTAATTTTCAGTTTTATTACTGGGCAGCAAACATACAAGCCATAAAAACCTGGACACAAATAAATGAACATACAAAGGCTTGGTCCGCAATAGAAGTAAAATCCTGTAGTACTTCTTTATACTCCCTGCTCTGCTCTCCAATAAATGCAAGTTATCGCAAATATACTAATAACCCAATTGTGCTTTACTCACTCAGAATATGGAACCAACTTAGAAAGCATTTTAAGATGGAAAATCTTTTATCTGTGGCACCTCTGCAAGAGAACCACCTCTTTCAACCCTTGCAAACATATCCAGTTTTTAATACCTGGAAAAGTTTTGGGATTAAAATGCTCAGAGATCTTTATATAGACAACATATTTGCATCTTTTGAACAATTACGTTCAAAATTCAACCTCCCAGCTACACATTTCTTTCACTATCTTCAAATTAGAAATTTTGTTAAACAGAAATTGCCCGACTTCCCCCACCTCGTCCTTCCACAATGCTGGAAAAAATACTACTCAATTTCGAGGAATTAAACACCATTTCTGCATTATATAAAATCCTATTAGAGTCCCTACCTTTCAAAGATCCAAGAGGACATTGGGAAGAAGATCTCTTAATCAATATATCAGAAAAGGAGTGAAAGGTAGCAAAGCAGAGAATTCACTCGAGCTCCATATGCGCAAAGCATAGAATTATTCAACTAAAAATTATATATCGAGCTCATCTGTCTCGCTTAAAACTGTCCAAAATGTTTCCAGGGCAAGATCCAACCTGCGAACGCTGCAACCAAGCTCCTGCCTCACTGGGTCACATGTTCTGGGCCTGCACCAAACTAACATCATTTTGGACCAAAATTTTTAAGTGACTTTCAGACAGCCTTGGTATCACAATTCCTCCTAACCCATTAACAGCTGTGTTCGGTGTTCTTCCAGACAAACTTGAAGTGGAGAAGGACAAGCAAACGGTGATTGCATTCACTACACTTTTGGCACGCAGACTTATTCTGTTAAATTGGAAGAATCCTAACTCTCCTCTGATAAGTCAGTAGGAAACTGATGTTTTATATTATTTGAAATTGGAAAAAATCTAATTCTCAGTTAGAGGATCTGTACAAAATTTTTTCAAAACCTGGCAGGATCTAATCAATATTATTTTAGAATAAGAGAAATAGCTATTACCGCATTTAATTCCCTTCTCCATCTCTTATTTACCTATATATTTATTTCTCCCTTTCTTCTATTTATTGTTGCCTTATTACAAAGCCCTAAGCAATTCTCCTTTGGCTTAGCTCTCCTTCTCAGGGGTGGGGTTTGATTTGTCTTCAATTTTGTTTGGTTATAAATTTATCTATTTGTATGGAATGATTAAAATAAAAAAAAGAAAAAATGCTGTCCTAGTGGTCTGATGAATATGTGATTTAAAATTCAGGTTACAGTCAACAGTTACCCCTAAGTTTTTTACCTCCATCTTGACTTTTAATCCTAATGCATCTAGTTTTTTTCTGATAACCTCATTGTATCCATTATTGACAATCACTAAAATTTCAGTTTTCTCTTTATCCATCCATCCATCCATTTTCCAACTTGCTGAATCCGAACATAGGGTCACGGGGGTCTGCTGGAGCCAATCCCAACCAGCACAGGGCACAAGGCAGGAACCAATCCCGGGCAGGGTGCCAACCCACCACAGGACTCTCTTTATTTAGCTTGAGAAAATTACTATTCATCCATTCAGAAATACAAGTAAGACATTGTGTTAGTGAATGAAGAGAATCGGGGTCATCAGGTGCTATTGATAAATACAGCTGTGTGTCGTCAGCATAGCTGTAGTAGCTCACGTTGTGCCCTGAGATAATCTGATAATCTGAATTGAAGCATGTAGATTGAGAAGACCAGCGGACCTAGGATAGAGCCTTGTGGAACACCATATAGGATATCATGTGTCTTTGAGTTGTAATTACCACAACTAACAAAGAATTTTCTCCCTGCCAGGTAGGATTCAGACCAATGTAAGACACTGCCGGAGAGGCCCACCCATTGACTGAGGCGATTTCTAAGAATATTATGATCAATGGTGTCAAATGCGGCACTCAGATCTAGGAGGATGAGAACAGATAAATGGCCTCTGTCTGCATTTACCCGCAAGTCATTTACTACTTTAACGAATGCAGTTTCTGTGCTGTGATTTGTTGTAAAACCTGACTGAAATTTATCAAGAATAGCATGTTTATTGAGGTGGTCATTTAACTGCATAATGACTGCCTTCTCAAGAATTTTACTTAAGAAAGGCAGGTTAGAGATGGGTCTAAAATTTTCAAAAGCAGAGGGGTCAAGATTATTTTTCTTGAGTAGGGGTTTAATTACAGCAGTCTTAAGACAGTCTGGGAAGACCCCCATATCTAATGATGAATTTACTATGTCAAGAATATTATCAATTAGCACACCTGATACTTCTTTGAAAAAACTTGTTGGTATTGGGTCAAGGACGCAGGTGGAGGGTTTCAGTTGAGAAATTATTCTATGTAAATCAGGTAAATCTATCCTGGTGAAAGAATTTAATTTGTTTATAATGGAGTACTGGGGCTTAGGAGGATCCGCAGTGTTGGGGAGATATACTATGTTATTTCTAATATCATTAATTTTTTGATTGAAAAATACAGCAATAGCCTCACAGGTTTTACTGGAAGTATTTTGGAGGCATTCCTTTGCGTTACCTGGGTTTAGCAGACAATCAATCATCGTAGAGAATAAGACTCTGGGATTACTAGCATTGTTATTTATAATCTTAGAGAAATAGCAGTGCCTCTCAAGACGGACTGTGTTATTGTATTCTGTTATTTTAACATTCAGTATTTCATAATGGATAGTTAGTTTAGTTTTCCTCCATTTATGCTCAGCTCTACGGCATGTTCTTTTTAAATCAGTCACTCTTTGGGTCTTCCATGGTATAACAATGCTAGAAGATTTTTTAACTGTCTTTTCAGGTGCAACTATGTCAACAGCAGCTCTCACTTTAGTATTAAATCTTTCCACCTTACTATTTACATTATCCTCGCTATTATAGTTGGCACTATAAACGGACTGATTACTTAGAATGTTTGTAAGTTTTAAAGCTGCTGATGAGTCAAAGAAGCGTTTTTTAACAATATGCTTCTCATGAATGTTTTCTATCATTATTTCTATATTAAATAGTAGAAGAAAATGGTCTGATAGACCAGTATCAATGACCTGCTTTACATCAACTTTTAGTCCTTTGGTAATTACTAAGTCTAACGTATGACCTGCTTTATGTGTATGCTGATTAACGAGCTGTCTCAGATCAAAAGAGTCCAGGAGGTTCATGAATTCTTTTACTTTTTGGTCACACTGATGATCAATATGAAAGTTAAAGTCTCCGACTATTAAGAGTGTGTCATAATTCATAATTAAAATTGACATTAAGTCTGAGAATTCCTCAAAGAAAGACGTGTTAAAATTACGAGGTCTTTACACAGATAATACTAGAACGTGAGAATCTCCATGAATAACAACGGCGAGATACTCAAAGGACTTGAATTTACTTCTCAGGGGTGGGGTTTGATTTGTTTTCAAATTTGTTGGGTTATAAATTGATCTGTTTGTATGGAATGATTACAATGAAAATTAATAAAATAAATATTTAAAAAAAAAAAAAAAAGGACTTGAATTTACCAAAACTGACATCTTTACACTTTAACTGGCTCAAGTAAATGTTTGCTAGACCGCTGCCTCTTTTTCCTTGGTGATCCGCATGAGTAAAACTGTAATCCGGAGGCGCAGATTTGATTAGAACAGCCGCGCCATCTGAGCTAAGCCACGTTTCACTTAGTGCAATAAAATTTATTTTTTTAACTAACAACGTCTTGTTAGTTAAAGCTCTAACATTTAATAGTGCCATATTTAATGTTTTGGAGGGGCAGAGCTGAGTTCTATGTGCGTTATTGGTATTTGGAACAGAAACTAAGGTTTTTTTTTTAGCACCGCTCTGTGTGTATTTTTTATTTAATCTATATTTTTTTATAGTTTTAATACATTGTTCATCTAAAGTAGTAATTGTAATTAAATTATTGGTGTTTATGCCGCACTGCCTAGATTTTCTACGTGCATTGAGATTGGTTATTAGGGTATTAATATTGTGCACTTTTACGGAAGACTTTGTTAAGCAATTATTATGTCCTAGCAAAGCAATAGCATTACGGAAGGGGTTAAGACTAGAAATAGATAGTCAAGAGAGACAAAGATGTTAACCTAACTTGTAGCTCTAAATTAATGTAGCATTTCTGAGTGTGCCTTGCAATTCATTAGATTGCTGCTAGGATAGACTTCAGCTTTAAAATTGCAAAAGCTGAGATAAGTAAATGTATATTTTACTTGGGGTACAAAACCACCTCTACATTCAGCAAGACTAAAATTAAAAATTTTCCAAAACAGAACTTTGTGTCTTTATTATTATATTGTTAAACTTGATATGGCATTGCGTCAAACAAACATACAAGTTACATCTTTTCTATCAATTCACACTTCAGTAGTGCACTGAAGGTGCTGGTGTTACATGTGTACAGTGTTTACAATTTACAGAAGGTCCAAAATTTCCTCATATTCTACAGCTGAAGGATTCAACAGTAACTAGCAAAATCATAGAATAACTAAGATATGTGAGAAGAATCAAAGTCACAGAACTGTCTGGAAGATTGGCTAGTAGGAGGTAATGGACAAGCAAGCTGGCTGTTGAGATATTCATTTCAAAAAAAGCTGAAGGATGAAGAATAGACTACAATGTCTTGTGCCTTCTTGTAGCATCAGTAAGGTGAAGGAGCAACAAAATACAGGAATAGCTATACCATCATAGGCACTGAAAGTGGACAAGGGTGCCTTTCTTACTCATGATAATCCAATACTTTTGTGCCTCTTTGCATTAATGATATGTTGCTCATTAACATACCCAAGTTCATGTGAAGATCATAAGAATTCCTGCTTGACAACTCCATTATGGTTTCCAGGGTGAAATCTACTTTCACCTGAAATCTTCTTAGTGTGCCACAGATTGTACCTGAGCATGTGGCTTCCTTACCAAATCAGATCTTTACATCATCTAATGTCATTTAGTCATTTATGCACATTTTAAAGACATATATGTTAAGTGGTCACTGGAGATTTGACAAGTATAACTGAGTCTGAGTGTGTATGAGAGTGTAACCTACAATGGAGTGGCATTTGCAAGGATAGACTCTGACTTCCTGTGACATACTACAGGAAAAAGTGAGATAGAAAATGAATGTAAGATTTATTTACTGCGTAGAATGACTAATTAACAAGTCCTAGGAAAGAACAGAATTTGTATGATTGAATTTAACAAGTACCAGAAATTTTAATTGTGTAGGTTTGCTGGAAGAGGATAAAGAATTAAGTTTGTGTTATGTTGCAAAGCAGGCTTTAATGATAGGACCATGGGGAATATTTTGAAAAAGCTGCAACTTAATTATTAATAAGGCCTATTGGCCTTCTCCAGATGTAACTAACAGCTAAGGGCATTTTGTGTCAGTGGTTTTGTTATGGTTAAGCCAGGATCTCGACAAAACATCCATAATTGCCTGAAATGTTTTATGCCCTTTTGGTGTTGGCATCCTTCAATAAAATATTTAATTACAACATTTTAAGATTCAATCAGATTGCAACATTCTTCAGTCACAAATGCTGGAAGGAAGAACATATATAACTTTTTGTTGTGTTGGTTTCAGGTAACATATCTAGTTTCAGTCTCATGTATTTATTTATACACAAAGTACATAGTACATAGATGTAGGTACTATACTTCAGAATATAAAGTACACATTTTAGGACTAAATTTTGAAGTGCTAAAATAATTAATGTGAAAAAAATATAACACTTGATACTGTATATATTGACACCCTATTTATGGGGAGAAGCAAGGAGATACTTATAAAAATACTGTATGAAAGATGGTTTTTGATGCAAAAAGATAGTCTATTAGGGCAGAAAAGAACAATACTTTTTTGTCAAGCAATAGATTTTGAAATAATTTACAGTGTTGACTAAGGCAATGGCAAATGTTATAATGCACCTTTATTCCAAAATGGGCGAACTTCTCTTTTAGGCTGCCTTTAACTGAGACAACACAGCAACAGTGATATCCTGAAGGAAAAGGGAGGGCATAAGACTCAAGATGCCATGCCATTTTCATGTCACCAAGTTGTGAGTGCAGTTACATTTTTTGTTCTGTTTTGCTATAGTTCATCTTAACCATAAAAAATATAATCTTCAAATTAAGGTTTTAAGTTTTCTGCCCATGTAAATCACGCAGAAAGCAGTGGAATATATGTGTATGGATTTTCATGTTTCATGATGTTATGTTATCTACAGGCATCATAACAAATATGACCAAAAATGTTAGCCTTTCTATTTATTTATGTTTATTTAGGTTGCATATCTTACATTATATTTTTGAGTTAAGAAAACAGTGAAGTGGAATAATTTAATACTGTTGGATAATGCCTTGTTAAAAATGTTATTTTTAAAAACATTAGTAGCATATTTTTCTAATGATGTATTAGAACAGTGGGAATTGATTAATATATTTTAATCAGAGTTAGATTCAATTACTTTTTATTGTCAGACATTTAATTATTGGTAGGATTGTACCAGTAGGCAGTGTTCAGTTTAGATTATATTCTTTATGTCACAATAGAGGTATAAATTACAATAAAAGTGTGTCAGCATGTATGCAGTTTGAATTAAGGTATGACACAAAGTTATTGAATTTGATAAAATATTGTATAGCAGATTACATTATTCAGTGAGTATATAGTGGAAAATGTTGAAATTTACACCACACTCAGTGGCGGTTCTAATAATGACACATAATAAATTTTGTTTTGTGCCCATTATATTGTCCTACAATTCAAAAATCACTTATAGCACACAGTATACATTCTTCTCATCCATTTTTTTCTACTGCCTTAGTAAAATTACATATTGATTTATAATTTTAGAAACATATATTTATTCTCTTTAATTGCTGTATTTTAAAATAAAAATTCTGAAATGTGCATCATTTCAATTCTAATCATTCTTGCTGAAAGAGTGGGCAAGGAAGTATTTAATTTGAAATAATCACACATTACCAAATATTACATTGTCTTCAGAAAAATAAGCAAATTCATTCCAAACCTCTGTCTATCCACTTTTGTATATGAAGAGTAATGTAAATGAAGGTATATCTTTGCATATAGAAATATAAATAATCAGATATACTAGCCTTAGTTATGTAGCAGGCTATGTTGAGTACAAGTAAAGGAAAGTTATTTTTAATAATGCACACTGCACTTGTGAGGCTTCATCTGGAATGTAGCATGAGAATTCCAGATGAACAAGAACATGATAATTCAAGAGATAGCCCACAGAACAAATACAAGATTGATTTGATTTGATTGCAAAATGTGGTCTATGGAACTGAATGGGTAACACTTTAGTTTAGGTACTGCAAAAAGTGCATCAATTACTCATTTACTATATAAATAAAATTTCTTCTTCTTTTTCTTCTTCTTCTTCTTATTATTATTACTGTAATGTAGAAAACCTTAACAAATTCTTCTTTTTGTCTTCATAACAAAGCACCAGTAGATAGGTTATTCATCTCTGTGCAGTTTGACATATTGACATGATGGTAAAATTGTTAAAATGAAGGATTCACAGTATACTAAATATGTAATATCAATTTAAATGTGCCTTGGTTAAGCCAACTCAGACCACTCCAATGTGAAATTTTGTTAGTAGGTCACATTGCAGAGATGAATAAACACACAAGTGCAACACTATTATGATGCATCTTAAGTTGATGAAATCAATATGTTTTGTCAGAATTTCACTAAAATGGAAAAGCAATACTAGCTCATTTAATTTGCAATGAATTTTATAATAATTAAAATGCTTGTAGCTCTTTAAATTTGTGAACAAATTTAAAATACTGTGCACAACCTGGATTTAACATCCAGGTTAACAGCCTTAATCAACACAGGATAGCAAGAAGCATTTGAAGTATTCTGAATTCGAGTAAGATGCACTTTTTCAGTTAAAAATGGCAAAGGCTACACTAATACTAAAGACAATATTTCAGTGATTATGTGTACTTTAGAGTTGTTTCTTTTATCTCTGTGACCATTGGCTTGAACTGCCTTACTGTTTTTGACCGAGTCGAAAATTTGCAACTTGAATTAAAGTTTGTCGTTGTGAAATTTGTTTAGCATGTCATAGTGTTAAAGAAAATACCACTGGTTTCAAATGGCTTTGAAACCATAAATAACACGAGGACCATATAAATGCCATTTGAATGTTTAAAACTATAATGAAACAGGAAGAAGTGCAGTTTTCACTCTTTACTGTACAATTAATTAGGTAATGTAAATGATTTTACTTCTCAATATTTTTAGCACTGCCTTTGTGTACAAGAGAAAATATCTTAGGCTTCTGTGCCTGTTGTTAAAACTACTAGGTGATTGAAATGTATGCTTTCAATCAAATCCAAAATAAATTTCTTGTGTAAAGAGATTCCAGATAAGAGGAGTGGTGATCCAGTAGTAAAAGAATCTTTCAACTGTTATTCTTTTATTTATGTTATAGTGTGAGTAAAATATAATTTTAAAGTGTAGATAATATGAATATGCAAAACAGAAGAATAAAACATACACTGAACTTTTATTTAATTTAACTCATAAGTTAGTAAGTCATAAGACTGCTTGGATTTTCCATATATTTTTTGTGCTAATTATTTTATGGTAATAATAATGTGATGGAATACTAGATAGGTATTGGTTGCTAAAGTATTTCGGAAACTCTTATTTAATAGTATATACATTTTTTTTTCCATTTTTTATGAGACATATTGTGTAAGAATTTTTCTTTAATAACTAAATGTCATTTCAAAAGAAAACTGAAGTGAACATTAGTTCCGTGGACAAATGTGTACATTTTACCTTTGGTTACATCGAAATCAAATGCCTTTATTGAGACAATAACAATGATTCTAAACTTACAAGGTCCCTTTGTTTCCCCTTGTGAAAATATAGTGCAATAATTTATTCAACTATTCTGACCTTCATTTATTTGTGTGATCGTCAGGGAAAAATGCAGCTTATAGACAGTGGCCTCACAGTGTAATGCTTACACTTAATAAAATAAATGTTAAGCTCATTACAATAAGGTTACATGGTTCTTCTACACCAGGTAGCCACAAAATATTCTGTATTTTTCACATTTTTTTTCAATTTTCACCTGACTTATAGTATACTGAACAAGTAATGCAACTTTTAAAAAACAGTTACGAGATGGAACTGTGTAGCATCTATCAGGGACACTAATCATTTTCTTAATACCTTATTCACAGTAGCATTAATGAGAATTATATCTTTTGCCAAGTTATACGCGATCTGTAATCTCGTATGTCAATTGGAACTTGACTGGTATGGGGATGCATTCAACTATGAACATTTATTGGTTACAGCGAGTAACAGCTGCTCAGTTAGAGGATTTCCACTACAGAGAAGACTTTATGTACTGACTGTCTCAATGCAACTTTATGTACTGACTGTCTCAATGCAAATACTGCAGCAGAATTGCATTATCAAACAAACTAAGATTGTGATTTTAATATGATTAATTGTACAGCCCTACTGAGATGGCATGCCTCCTGCTTGCCAGTAAATATTCTCTCTCTGCACCCCCACTTTCAAGCTCCACACTGGCTAAACTAGGTGCTACCCCCAAAAAAATTCTGTACCTCTAACCCTTTTTATAATCTACATTTTAGTTTCTAAAGTGCTTTACATTTTTGTGGTACATCAGGAAAATATATTTATTATTTTAGAATATATTAAAATAACTTAGGCACATGTGAAATGTCGAATCATTCACTTATAATACCTTTGCATTCTGTAGTACACATTATATTAATACAGGAAAACAACTGTTGAAATTATGGAGATAGCACAATAACTACCACAGTGCTCTAGCAGACAGGTCCCTAAACTTGCACTTGCAGCACAGAGCATTTTACACCATCTTCATTAAGTATTGTGTTTACTATATTGTGAATAAGTAAAATATGTAAATTCAAGCATGGTTGCTGAAAAACTCATTCCTATATTTGTAAACTTCCAGAACGTTTCAACTGATTCTGGACTGAACTGGGGGTTCTTTTTCTGCTTACGTCTCCATTGCTCTGCATCTTTTTCTTTCATCATAGTTTATTTCACTAGGTAGGTCATACACATCTGCCTGGTCCAGATCAACCAGTCTGGCTGGTTCAGATCATCTGCATAATATTATTAATTGTACAGCCCTACTGAGGAGGCACATCTCCTGCTTGCCAGTATATGTTCTCTCTCTGAACCCTCTGATGATAGTGATGGTTTTGAAGCACTTGGGGATATCTGCCTGCCTCAGGGAAATGTTGAAGATGTATGTAAAGATGTCCATAAGCTGGTGTTTTCATATTCCCTGAGCTGTCAGCCAGGTATGTTTCCTGGTCTAGTAGCTTTGCATAGGTTTACATTCAACACAGTTAGCAGTGGAAAAACACAGTACTTATTCCTCCTGAGAAGGGATGGACTTCCTTGCAGGTTTGTTGTTTAAGGAAGTAAACTGTGTGTAAAAATTATTTAAAACATTTGTAAGGGAGTAATCACCTATGCAGACAGTCCATGGTGGCTTGCATTTCCTGCCACATGTGCCATGTATCTCTGGTGTCCTGAATGTGTCTGTGGATTTTCTTGCCATACTCTGACTTGGCGCTTTGATGCCATTAGACAGGTTTGTCCTCGCTGTCCGGAGGGCTACCCTGTCACCTGAACTAAAGGCAGAATTACTGGCTTTCAACAGTGCACATAGCTCAAATGTGACCCACGGTTTCCATCTGTAAATGACCAGAATAAAAAAAACCAGTAAGCTCCTGTGGCAAGTAAAAAGGACTGCACTTTACAGTTAGACATTCCAGCACTGGAGGGCAGTGGCTTGACTCTACTGCAGAGTTTCTACATGATTCATTGTTTACGAAAGACAATAAGACCACATCTGTGCACCTTACCGGTTGCTGAAGCAACTCTGTGTGCTCAGAAAGTGGCCAATCCATTCAACTAAATGGCTGTGTCAGGGATGTTATTATGCAGCCACTTTCTAGTAAAGATGAAGATGGAACAATCTGTCATCTCTTTCTGGGTTATTTGTTGAAGTGTGAAGTCATCCAGCTTGTTGTCCAGTGGGCACACATTTGAAAGTAGAATAGTAAGATGCGTATGCTTGATTGGATTTTTTTCCATCCTGATGTGGATATCAGATTGTTTACCACACGACTGTTTCCTTTCACATTGTTTATGGCAGTGGCCAATCTTTCTTTCGCTAGCCGATTCATGTGAAGTTGTATTCTCATAGCCTGATCTTTGCAGAATGCCAAGACTGTTTAACTATTCCCTGAATGCTGAGGTAATGTTGAATGCTCGGAAGTGATGACTGATGTAAAGCAGACTATAGAAATAGTAAATTTTCTGCACAATATTTAACACATTTTGCACTGAATTATTTGGACCTGGAGCAGCTACAGCATCTATATGTGCAGCCGTCTTTCTTTGAATCAAAGTACAGAAATATTTTGGATGCTTTTTATTTATTGATATTGTTGTTTGCCCATATGTCCATCTATTATCAAGCCAGTAGAACCCATTTAGGTGATTGCATACTTGTTTTGCATGTGTAATGTTTCACAGTTTTTATTTTCTGATGTTTAACCAGTACATACATCTATAAGAAGGTTTACACATTTGTTTTAAAAATGTCCCGTTGAGCAGGCATGGTCACCATTTAGGGGAAAACAGTCCTGTGTTGAACTAAGGTGAAAATGAAAGATTTTGACATCTTTTTTTTTTATTTGAGTATTTCTGTCAATTAGATGGATGGATAATCCTTTTGTAAAGTTCAACTTCTTACAGAATTCATTCTCTAACAAGGTATGGGCAAAACATAACATTGTAAATCAATAGGCAATATTTGATTAGAAATTCAAAACTGTTCTGTTGTGAGCGAATGATGCTGTATATCTCTATGACTTCTGTGATTGGCTGGTGGCCTGTCCAGAGTTGTTTCCTGAGTTGCACTTAAAGTTTCTGGCATAGTAAAAATGTAGAACCCTGCAAAAATCACTTGCACCTTGTGTGTGTTTTAATAGAGATCCTTGTTGTTGTTCCCAGCCTCCTCCTCCTCCTCCTTGTTGTTGTTACATCAGTATTGATATTTATTGCTGAACTAGACAAAGTGGGTCCCTAAAATGCATTGATTCCCAAAACACATGCACAGGATCCATGTGTTTACAGTTTTGTTCATAATTAATACCAAGTAAATTTCTGCACATCATGTTATAAGTATATTAAAACATATAATTACATTCTGAATATATTTTCTAATTTGATTTAAGTTTTATTCATGTTTTGGCTCTAGATTACATGCATCTCAATGATGCATTTGTGCTGAAACCTCTTTACAAATGCATATAGGGCAGAAGTATTGTATGCATGCAAGTGATGCTACTGGAAAACATGCACAGCCTTTAACTGCCACGTTTGATCCAGTACAGATATTAAGCCTGGAATGTGTACTATTATTACTATTTTAGCTTTGCCCAAAACATCATTCCTGAATCTCTTTTTATGTAGAAGAAAAAGGGCTTGTATTTGAGGACAGGTTGTGTTGAAGACAGAAGTTGTGTTGTTAGGAGCTTCTACCTGTGCCCAGTGGAGTCCATCATGAACTGGTTGTATCCCTTAGTAGGGCACCAGCTCAGCTCAAGACTGTAAAGCACTCTAGAAGCAAGTGGAAGTGACAGCACATTACTGGTACCCAGTTTCCTTCTATTCAGGACATATACCAAAGTTATACCATAGAAAGGGAAAAGGTATACAATATCAGAAAAACCACAGACATCCTTGTACATTTCTCTCTCATATGGTATAGGATCATTGGCATTCACACTGGTAGATTTAGGGATAATTTCTACACACAAGTTGTTAGGTTGCTGAACAGTCATTCATAATAGAAATAAGTGCAATCAGAATAGTCTGTATAAATACAGTCCTGATCAAAAGTTTAAGACCACTTGAAAAATGGCAAAAAATCATATTTTGCATGGTTGGATCTTAACAAGGTTCCAAGTAGAGCTTCAACATGCTACAAGAAGAAATGGGAGTGAGACAAAACAGTTTTTGAGCATTCAATTAATTGAAAATAACGATTAAATTGAAACAGGCTGTTTTACAGCAGATGACGTTGTATCCCATGTATGTGCACAGCACACTCCTCTGAGCTTTGCACCCCGCCCCCCCCGAGCTCCAGCAGTCCTAACTTGTGACAGGTGAACATGCTGCGGCGGATGTGTTGCAGACAAGCATGCTGTATGCCAGTCACAGTGGGAGCAACTTCACTGCATATACAGCATGCAGAGCTGCTGAGATGGCTGGTTGGCTGTAGTTCCAAAAACCTTTCTAGCATTTCCAATGCGCTGTTCCATCATGGGACTGCAACAATCACAAGTTTGTGTGTTGGCAAGTCCAATAAATATCGCTTCTCTTTAAGTATCTGGCTAACTGAACTGCTATGGTGAAAAACATTTCCTACATGCCATACTCAGCCAACTTGCGATGCCAAAATGAGTGTGTGCGGAAAGCAGCCGCCATGAAGTAACTGTATAGGTGTGCCATACAGATCATATTAGTGGTGTTAATCAGTCACAATGGTTGTTTTTTATATTAAATTCATCCAACTCTGCTGTCAAAAAGCATCAGCTGTCGATCCTCATTTTAAAACGCTTCCATTTTGTCTGAGAAGGAACAGTGAGGACACATTTTCAAGACTGATTAATGTAAGGTAATGTAAGGTTACATGTAGGTACATGTAAGCAACTGAAGAATTTGTAACTTGTAGAATTACATAAAGACACAAGTCCTAACACTGTATCTTTAATTTCAACGAGTTCAAGATTATTTTAAATATCCAATAGGACAATAAATTTGGATAACGGTTTAGTTGAAGGGTGTTTACATGGAGATTCATAACACATAAATACTTAATTGAATAACATGTATTATTTAAGAGACAATATTTTATTATTTTATAATAATATTATTCCCAATATGATATAGATGTTTTATAAAGTAGATACCATTACATTATATTAAAACTAGGAGTCCCCTATTATATGTTTGGTGATACATATGTAGTTAAATTATGGTGAATTTTGAATGAGTGCAGTGCTGTGAAAAACTATCATTACTAATCAAGTGTTTATTCTTAAATATCATTCCATGCTTATGCATATGTTATTAGGTCACTATGTAGACACACTTCAAATAAAGTGTTAGTGAAATTTGTCACATTATATTAATATTCTCTGTGCATGGTTAAGTAATCTCTAAAAAGTCATAATAAAATTGATATCAAATTGAATTGGGGCATTGTCAATTGGAATCGAATTGAATCGGGACATCGGTACCAATACCCTAATATTAGGGCTGTGCCATATTATATCATCCAGATAACACTGGTAAAAATCTTTACGTGATAAAAAAAGTGTCATCTCGCGATATCAAAGATATACATTTTCTAGTGTGCACGACAAAGCCACAATCTCAGAGCAGTGTTTGAGCCTTCAGTGATGAATTATTACCTAAGAAGGCAGCTACTTCAATAGTATGGAAGTGATTTGGCTATAAGATGTCAGACCTCCAACAAAGCACAAAATATACAAGAAAACTGTTATCGTTAAAGGTGGAAACACAACGATCTTGTTTCTCCACTTGAAGCATAAACATACCGCCCAATACAACCAGGCTATGAAGGCACGGAAGCAAATACTAGCAGCTGGTGATGTGCGGCCAAAAAGCAAACAAATGACTCAGCATCGCTAGAGCATTTGCTAGTTGCACTCCATCTGACAGGAAGAGCAAACAGTGAATTGAAATGACCGATACAGTTACATAATTTTTGGCCAAGGATATGATGCAGATCTTATCGGGGGAAAAGGAAGGTTTTAACCAACTGGATAAAAAGTTTGATCCAAGATACAACATCCCAGGTAGAAAATATATCTTTTCAAACACGTCCTTGCCTGCAATGTATGAAGCATGGCATGACAACATAAAAATGTTAATACAATACTTGCCTCATACAGGAAGTTTAATTTTTGTGCCTCTACGCATATAAATATGTTTATTGGATGCACTGTTTGTTGTTTATCACCTGTGTGTGCATGTGGGCCCATAAGGTTTAATGAGGGGTACTGAAGCCTATAAGATGAAAATTAGTCTATTGTGAAATTTTGACAATAAGGATGACAAGTTAACTCTTAAAGTGTTTACTTGTACAGTTCCAACACTGACATTCTAACCTGCCTCATTTCATGGTATATCCTTTTTAAGTGTACACAAGAAATTAGGGGCAATGCAACAGTTCCACCATTGATATTTTACCTCATTTGATTATAATCCAAAAAAAGGCAACTGCTTTATAAGTTTTGACAGCATTTTTATTATATTTTCTTAAGCAGTGAGTGTTTACATTTTGACTGAAGGTTTGTTTGGATTGCTGCTGTTTGTTTATATGTGTTCTTAAAATTCTGAGGTTGATTTTATTAGGTGACAATATTGTGAAGACTCCTGAAGAGTTGCAATGTTAAGTTACTTTAGTTATTATAATTGTTAAACTAATTGTTAAACTAAAGTGTTAAGCAGTTATGTTAAGTTATATGATTTCTAGGGAAACCATTACATAGGCTACTTTTGTTCTTACATTTGACTTATGCTGAGTCACTACTATTGCACTATGATGCTGCAGTTGCTGGCACCTTGTGGCAATAGATTCACACTTCGAATTAGGTAGTCTGTCATCAGTGACAGTAGCTGAATGGAAAAGAAGGATAGAAAATGCCTTTCATTTTGTTCGCACTAATAAATGCTGCTGCCTACAAGCTGCAATCACCGATAAATATGTTGTTCAGTAGTTTTTTCTATATTGTCATAAATATCATTATCGCAAATTTCTTTGAAATATCATGATATAATTTTGAGGCTATATCACTCTCCCCTACCTAATATTATATGTAATTTGTATATGTAATTTTTATTTTGTTATTTATTGGTGGGGGGCAGATTATATGGCAATGAGGCAAGACATTCCTATGGTCCCATCTGTACCTTAGGCTCAGACCTGCAATGAAAGTATTCAGATTTCTAGGTTCCTTTTAGCCTTTACAGACCTGTATAAATGATGTGTATGCACAAAAATTTTGTGTACACTCATTCCTGTGCTCACTTCAAGATGTTGTGGCACGCGGCTGGGGGTGGTACCCAGCCCGGACGCTCAGGAGGACCGGAGGAGGGCTTGTGCCTCCTCCAGACCATGAGGGGGCGACCGCCCTGGTTGTTCTGGGGGCCACGGGTACAGAGCTTTGAAGCTCAACCCTGTAGGGGCCCGTGGTCACCGCCAGGGGGCGCCCGGATGCCTTGGCAGCCCTGGACCTCAGCACTTCCGCCACACCCGGAATTTCTGGGGGGAAGAGAAGCAGGGACACCTGGAGTGCTTCCGGATACGCAGCTGTCACTTCCGACACATTGGGGAGTGCCGGGGGAAGATTGCCGGGAAGCACCTGGAGCACATCCGGGTGTGTATAAAAGGGGCCGCCTCCATTCATATGGGGCTAGAGTCGGGTAGAAGAGGACGAGGTCTCTGGAGGAGGCAAGGAGGTGGCCTGAAGAGAGTAAAGGCATTTTGAAAGGGCCTGGACTTGTGGGGTGATTGGTGCTGCGGCACTGGGTTGTGCTTGATCACATTACTTGTAAATAGCTTGCAAATAAACGTGTGTGGGGACTTTAAAATGATGTCTGTCTGTCTGTGTCCGGGCTGCTTCCCACAATGTATAAAAACTAAACATGGCGTAAAGTCACACACTTTTACACGGCAGCCTCTTGTCTTTCTTATGCACGTTTCTGCCCAGTTTTACTAATTGGCGGCATACAGCATCAAAGCAGTGCAACTGTTTCTGTGGTCAACTTTTCTTTTTTAGATTCACATCTATGATTCAGGTTTTATCAAATGCACCGAAATTAACTGCATATCATTTACAAATTTAATTCACTTGATTGTAATCATTCTGTAACAATATAATGGTGCACAGAATGGCCAAACTATTCCAAATACCATAGCTGCTTTAGCGTTGTTAGAAGACAAATTGAAGAATTAGAAGATTGTTTGTATTTATAAATGATAATGACTGGCTTCTAAATCGATTTCGATTTCCAAGAGCTATCCTGTTGAAGCTGTGTGCTGAACTGGGGCCAGCTTTACAAAGGCAGATTTTGAGGAATTGTGCTCTACCTGCTCCTTTGCAACTTCTGTCCACTCTCTGGTTTTTAGCCAGAGGAGCTTTTCTCTAAGTGAACTTGCCGACTGATCGGTTATTTCTCAGTCATCACTGAGTCGTGCCATGCCAGCTGTATAGGATGGTACTTTCCACTAGTCATCCAGATAGATAAGATAAATTTCCTTACTCTGTGGTTGAACTGGGAAACATCAAAGAGCAATTTGCAGCAACATCAGGTTTTCCAAATTTTAATCAGAGCGGCCAACTACATGTACATTGCTATTGCAACAGCACTGGACAAGTTACATCAGCCAGGGATGAAGCACCAAAAGAATGAGCTGGCATTACATCATATATAGCTGGAGAACCTATAAAAACATCTGGTCTGCACAACTGCAGGTGCTTTTTCCAACTAGTGCGGCAAAAGGCAAACAGTCCTTTTAAAAATAAAGAGCAGAGAATTGATCCGTTATGGCGCTTAGTTCCGATGGTACACTATAAAGGCACCTTCAGAGAATGAATTTGCTTATGTAAATAGAAAGCATTTCTACTCTATTGATGTGCTGCTCAATAGTGCTCAGAAATATGTCTCATTATGCAAGCATGTAGCGTGCTTCATAATGTGGCACACAATCGTGGCTTACCCGTACCTGAAGAGATATTGTATGATTCATCTGACCCACCAAATGATCAGCCAAATTAGACAGCGTTACAGCTTCATTTGAATGTAATTAGCAGAATGTTAAAACAGGTAATCAGATGCAGCATTTATTTGTTAACAAACTCATTTAATTTGTGGTCAATATCACATAGTACAACCCTTACATTCCATAGTTCATTGGCCACATCTTTTATAGCATTCACTATTGCATTTTGTGACTCCAGAACAGCATCTGTCAGCACTGAGCAAGATGGTCTCCCAGTGGTTTCTGAGGTAGAGGTGTGTGCGCAGCCTGCGCCTGAAGATGTGCTTGGTACAGCAGCACCATCACTGCCTGACCATCGTACAGGGGTCAGCTTTTGTAATATTGTCTGAATCAGAATAAACAGACTGCAGGCTGCAACTCACCTTTTCATGTCAACTGTAATATCTGACCACTTCTTTTTTATTTCGGCATTGTTTGACTTTCTGAACTTGAACATTCGAGTGTTTCCACCACGGTTTTGTTGCTTATACCACTGAGTAAGTCAAAAAATAGTACGTTTTTCCTTTCCTCCACTTTGCATTCGCTGAAATTCTTCTTTTTTTGCCATTTTCTTTTACCCAAACACTGAATGGAAGATGATATTTATATTGGTTTGCATATGAAAATATGCAGTATTCTGGGAGGAGTTGGGGTGGGGCAGCAGGCGCGTGCACGTGCCTTACATTTCACACTGACTGGGATTTATGGAATGGAAGTGTGTGATAGTTGGCTTATGCATGGTTTTGTTCATCTGAATTTCTTTGTTTGTACACACATTTCCAGTTTTATCCATACACCATGTTTTATTGTGAATTCAATGCATGTCATTATACATGAGGCCCCTGGTCTTATTCTAACAGATAATGCCGTGTGACAGATTAAAGGGTCCCTGTGACCCCTTGAACCTTCAGACCAGACGTCAGACACCAGATAAAAGTCAAAATGAATATTTATTATAATAATTATATGCACAAAGCACCGTCCACTCCACTATACTCCAGTAAATCAATAATCAAATAAACAATCAATACAATCCTCCACTCCCAGATGCGTTGCCACCCTTCCACCCAGTTCAGCTCACTCGTCTGGGGTTTCCCAGAGTCCTTTATAGTCCCTGACCCGGAAGTGGTTCCATCCCAACAATCCATAAGTCCTTATCACTTCCGGGTCAGATTAAAAGTCCTTTTCTTCAACCCGGAAGTATGTCGTTCCTTCCGATCATGTGATCATGACGCACTTCCGGGTTATAGGGCACGTAGCCTTCTGTAAGCCTCCCTACAGCGGCTCCTGGTGGTCCCCATGGTATCCAGCAGGTTGTTTATAACAACTACAATGTCCATAATGCCCTGCTGGAATTTGGGGACTTTCCATGCTGCTGGGAGAGCTCCATCTGGCGGCCTGGAGGTGTGGACCGGAATATTTAGCTGGCCATCCCTCACAGCTGTTACAAAGGTTTATCAGTGGCTATGCATATATAGTGATTTAGTGTTAAATTGCAATGCATAACTGTTGAGCTGTGCTGCAGTTGTTTAGATTTTACATATTTATTTCAGCTGCTGTTTAAAGTCTAGTTGTTAAACCTCTACAAAAAATGCTTTTCAACATTTTTCCCTAAATCAATATAATTACATGTTTTCGTGGTGGCACAGTCCTCTTTGACATTTTGTATTTTCGATTGAATTTTTCATTCATTCCTTTAATTTATGAACCCATACAGGACTGCTAGTGCTTTTCTTGGATTTCTCTGAATTATGGTGCCATGTGGATATAGTAGTAATTACTGCATCACCAAAACTGTTTTAGAATAAAGGGGCTCAGACAAAGAAGTGAATCGGTAAAAAACAGCTCTGATTTCTTTCCCAGCAGTAATTACTGGAATTATTTAAGATTCTGCTATGTTCCTGTTAACAACTAGAATCACTATATACAAAGCAGCATTATGCTTTAAAGTTTTATGAAACATTTCTGTAAGCAGTCTGTTGCGCACTCCAGCTGTGAGATAAAATTAGATTGCCCATGCAATAAGAGATTAAGGAAATAAAAGTTAATGCAATGTAGTTTAAGGGAAAGGACAGATTATGCCTTTTTACTTACACCACCACTGTATCCTTATTTTCTCACGAGAAAGTGTTACATTTTGTAAATTATAGTCAGACATTTTTATTACTTGTTTATCGATCAATCCTCATTTACATCAGGACATTTCCAATAAATATAGTACATGGCTAACTTTGGTCTTGTCAATCAAAGTGAACTTGAAATTGTGGAAATTATGCAAAGAACAATTCTTCCACACTCAAGAGAAATTTTAGAAAATCTACAGAATACCTTGTTGATGTCCGTCTATCTAGAATGGGTTACAGAAATCTTCCTAGGTTATTGTTACTCAATAAATACATGATCATTGCCATATTGTTTAAATGTTAAAGGTAGTCAATGTGCTAAGGAGTGATCATTCTGCCAGTGTCGCTCCAAAACAAAACAATAGCTTACCATAAAGTCACATTCTCACAACAAAATTTAAGACACAGCAGGTCTCTCCTTCCTCAGATGATATCGGAGTTTGTGATTGCACCCTCAGAAACACACTGGGTGAAAATTAGATCCATTGCAGAGTAATGTAGTTTCATTAACTAAATTCATTTCTCACCAGTAGCAACATGATTTTTATTTTGAGTTTACCAAATTTCACCTGTAATATCCTCAAGTGATCTGGAAAAATATTCTAATGAAAGTTCAGTCAGTATTATACATTTTGGGCTGGGATATGTTCCATTTTCTTTAGTAAATGCTTCAATAGCATTTCATAGTAAGAACTTAATTCTAGCTATCAGATATGCTCCTGGTATTACCATGAATATTACCTTTAAATAGGGCTTATTTTAAAACATACATATATAGTATATGTTTGGTATCATTATTTTCAGTTTATCAAACTTTAATGTGATATTGTTAGATTTTCAGATTCTTATTATGTTTTTAAATTATAAACTAAAATATCAAGAAAGTCGTGGTTTTTAATTTCAATACTCCATTCGGTAAGAGAGTAAATATTTTATTCTCATTTCATGATTTTTACTCCGTTAAATAATAATTAATTTTTCTTTTTCATATTTATAGAATTTCGTGATGTTGGACGCAAGTGGGGCGGCCTACCAGGCTGCAACTGGGGGTTGGGCGCCAAAGGCGCCAGGGGGCTTGGCCCCCTAGTGTATATATATATATATATATATATATATATATATATATAGATATATATATATATATATATATATATATATATATATTGTGAAGGATGCTGGGGCATCAGCGAGCCCCAAACCCCCAAACACAAACACACAAAGAGTCCCGGGTTCAAATAATGGAAGGGTTTATTACAACTACCTCCAAAAGTAAAAAAGCACACATACAAACACAGGTTGTCCTCTCCACAATACTTTCCTTCTCCTTACTGCACTACCCTCCTCCACTCAAGCTCTGCTCCACTACCTCTAAGCTCCGACTTGCCCGTGAGATCCCTTTTATTATAGACCCGGGAGTACTTACGGTGCCAGGGCGATTGCCTGATGGAAGCACATCTGAGTCGCATGGAAGTCCATTATAACAGGGAACATGTCTTGTGGCACCCAGTGACCCCAGCAGGGCTGCCTGGCCGAGCTACATTTCCCAGCATGCCCTACTGGCTTCTCACTGGGCATGGATATCTGGGCCTGCTGCCATCTAGTGGGGGTGGGGGGTGGGTAAAATAGACCCCAGTGACATCTTTCCATTTCAGTGGGCCATTCATCCATCTCTTCCAGTCCTTCATTCTGGGTCTGATCCCTTTCTCCTCCTGGGCCGGGTTGCCCATCTGCCTGTTAGGAGTCTCCTGTCTGGGTAAGGAACCATCCCCTCTTCTAGCCAGGATGCCTGTTCAGCACCTGTGGCATCTACAATGTATATTCTGCTTGTCACACTGCGCGTCGATCATTTAAAAGCCTGTACAGCTTTTGTACAGTAGCTGTCCTTTTGGCACTTCGCGTCTCTACTGCTCGTGTTGTGAAGGGTGGTGGTGAGGGGGTTTGGCTGAACGCATGCTAAGGAGAAGCAGGTGAATCATCTGCTGGCTTGCTGCTGCTGGCGAGCTGCGTGTTCTGCTTGTCGCTTGTTGTTGTTTTAAGAGCTGGAAGCACATGAAGCATGTCTGCCAAAAGCATTCCAACAACTGCTAGGTTAGATGTCTATGAACTGCCTTGTCTCGCGTGACGTTAAAGTGTCTCTCATGGGACATCAGATTGTCTTCCAAGAAGATCACGTATCGTCTCCCTTCCAAGATTTTTTTTTATAATAGATATATATATATATATATATATAAAGCACACATTTTATTATAAATAATGTCCACAGCACACAGTGCCCTTGCATCAATCACCCACTTCTTTAAGTCTTCACTGCCTCCACTCCTCTCCACCGAGCTCTGTCTTCTTCCTCCCGACTGCAGCTCACGAATAGTGGGAGGCGGTCCCTTTTAAGTCCACCCAGACGTGCTCCAAGTGCCTCCTGACGAGCTCCCTATGGTACTTCCTGGTGTGGCGGAAGTGCTGCACGAGCACCCGCAGGCACTGTGGGTGTCCCTGGTATTCCTTCCGCCAGCACCTCCGGGTGTGGCGAAAGTGCTGATGTCCAGGGCTTCACAAGGATCCAGGTGCCCCCTGGCGGTGACCACGGGCCCCTATAGGGTTGAGCTTCCATGCTCCATTCCTGTGGTCCCCATACAAATGAGGGTGACTGCCCTCTCGTGGTCCGGAGGAGGCGTAGTCCCTCTCCCAGTCCTTCCTTTAGATCAAAGTCCGTTTTAAGGAAATCATCGTTTAAAGTATTTTTTTTTTGGTCCTGGCCAATTTCTCATAGAACTAATGTTAAGAAAAACTATGCAAAGTTAATTACAGCAAAGTAATTTTCAATGAAAAAAGCAGCAAAACACATACATTTCTTCTGGCTTTGGCATAGAAAATGCAATTTAGGAGCTTTGCTGAACAGCCAATTGGATTGCACATTTATGTCACTTTGTTTATTTGATAGTGTGATCCTCACCAGGAAAGGGCTGGTGTTCTGGCAGGGATGGGTCAAGATTTCTTACCTGGCCGGAAGGCCAGTTTAATAGAAGGAGAGTTGGAGACCAATTGTATGGACTATTTCCTCCCCCGACACTATAGGTAGCAGTCTTCCTGGATTGCAGTGCCTGCATGGATACCTACAGGACAGGCTAGGAAGTGTAGCCTAGTAGCGCAGCCCTGCGGTCTTCCATGGGTGCAGGGACAAATCATCCCACTTTAAAGGATCCTCCGACTGACCCAGAAGTACTTCCTACTTGTGACAGTGTCACACCAGAAGTGTTCCTGGATCTGGCATAAAAAAGCTAACCAATATTATCCAGGTGAGCCAGAGTCTGATGGATATGGACAAAGCTTGCCTGGAGGAGTAAAAGGGAAGAAAGAATTAGAGACAGGGAATAAAAGAGGAATTGTGCTTATGCAATATTTGTGTATCATCTATGAGGAACCTGTGAAAATAAATCACTGTTTGAACTGATACTTATGTTGGTGTTGATGTGTTGGAGGGTTTGGGAGCTCACTGGCACCCCCACCTGTCACAATATTCATCATACTCCTGCAACAAATTTGACTATTTGTGGAGCTCTGGAGGTTTGTAGCTACAGTAGACTCTTACCAGTGAACTGAATACGATCGTTGCAGCAGTAATTGGGGAATGTTGTCTGGGATTGGCTGGAGTCAACCTGCAATGTTGCCTCAGTGATCCAAGCACAATGATAAGGGTGGTTGACTGTGGCCCCCCATGCAGTGCACTACTGTGAATCAGGCATGATTGTCAGACTGGGTAGGTTGGAGGGAAGGCAGAGGCCCACAGGTTGGAAAAAGCTGCATTAGATGACATAGGCGACTGAAAGTCTGTGTTATGTACAACAAGGGCACTGTGTTCTTGTAAATAAAGGGGTGCATGCTCTGGATACTGAGGAGGACACCTGATTGCAGCAGTTTACTATACAGAAAAAGTTTGAACTTCTTGCTGCCACTGATACTGCAAAAAGAAAGACAATGTTATCATCAAGTTTTACGTTCCGCAGTCAGCTTTGTCAACTGTACATGTTGAAAAGACTGTTCTACAGTATGTGCAAATACCATTATAACAAGTTATTTTTTCAGTCCCAAGCACTTTGCTCTTTTTTTAATTTAATTTTATTGATATTATTTGAAGAAAACAACATTTCATATGATCATGTCAAACATAACAAGTCATAATTCAACCCCCACTCGAGAGAGAGGAGAGACTACAACATGAAAAAAAACAAAGGAGAATTATCTTTTCCTCAGTATAAATACTTATTCTAAGATATGATTAATTAGGTCTTGCCATATTTTAAAAAGGTTTCAACAGATCCTCTAAGTGCAAATTTAATTTTAAAAAGTTTTGAACAGATCCTCTAAGTGAAACGTTAATTTTTTCCAATTTCACATAGCGTAGAACATCACTTACCCATTGACTTATAAAAGGTGGGTTGATATTCTTCCTGTTGACCAAGACAAGTCTGCATGTTAGTAGTGTGGTTAAGGCAATTACACTCAATTTGTCCTTCTCAAATTTAAGCCCATCTAGGAGTACACCAAACACAAATGTTAATGCGTTAGGAGTGATTGTGACATCAAGGCTGTCTGATAGAAATTCAAAGATTTCTGTTCAGAATGATGTTAATTTGGTGCACACCCAAAACAGTGAGGCTGGAGCTAAATTGCAACATTTGCATGTTGAATCTTGGCATTGATACATTTTGGACAATTTTAAATGAGGTAAATATGGTCAATAAAAGGTTTTAAGTTAGATGAATGGATTCACATATGGAACTGGAATGTATTCTATGCATGGCTGCCTTCCATTCCTTTTCAGAGATGTGAAAGATCCTTTCCCTATCATACCCTAGGATCTTTGAAAGGAAGAGACATTAAGATGTTTTTATATATTATTGAAATGCTGTCTGAGTCTTCAAAACTGATCAGTATTTCTTCTGGAATAGAAATGGGTGGAAGGTAAGGAAAAAATGTGTTAATAGGAAGTTAAATTTGAAGTGTGAATTATTCATAAGCTGTGGTGGGCTGGTGCCCTTTCCGGGGTTTGTTTCCTGCCTTGCGCCCTGTGTTGGCTGGGATTGGCTCCAGCAGACCCCCGTGACCCTGTAGTTAGGATATAGCGGGTTGGATAATGGATGGATGGATGGATTATTCATAAATTGCAATGACATTATCTATATACAAATCTCTAAGTGTTTTAATCCTGGGTGTTTTCCAAACATTAAATATTATGCAGGTTTGAGAGGGTAGAAAAAGGTGATTATCACGTAAAAGTTCAACATATAAGAGCCTCTCTGTCTTAAACTGTTTCCTGAAATGGTTCCATATTCTGAGTGAGTGATGGACGATTGGATTATCAGTATATTAACGATGATTTGTATTTCTTGGGGCACAAACCAGAGCATATAAAAAAGTTCAGACAGATTTTATTTTTACTGCAGACCAGGCTTATGTATATTCATCAATTTGTGTCATTGTCCAAGGGCCTCATATGTAAACGGTGTGTACACACAGAAATGTTGCGTATGCCCATTTCCGTGCTCACATTGCAATGTATAAAAACTAAACTTGGCGTAAAGCCATGCACATTCTTACGGCAGTATCCACACCTTGCATATGCATGTTTCTGCTCGGATTGGTAAACTAGAGGCTCCTAGTGTCAAAGCACTGCTACTGTTCCTGTGTGGTCTCTCTTTATTCAGATTTGCATAAGTAATGCAGAATTTATCAAATATATTGAAATTAACTGCATATCCTCTACAAATTTAATTCACTTGATTGTAATCATTCTGTAATAATATAATGGTGCACAGAATGAACAAACAATTCCAAATATCATAGCTGCTTTAGCGTTGTTACTCTCAGTGCACCACTCAGAGTTTTTTAACCCATTGAATGTGTGTGTGGAATCATAGCTGCACAGCAACTGATCGGAAAGCCCTACAGCAGATTGTGTCAAGAGTGCAGAGGATTATCGGGACACAGCTGCCTAAGGAAAGCCACTACTATCTGCATGGATTCAACTCAGCCATGCCGCAGTCTATTTGAACTCCTCCTTGCCTTGTCTGTGTGAACTTGTTCCTGCCTCTTGCTTGGTGCTTGCTGTGACTGGCATGACCCTGGATGAATGGAATAATTCAACATGTATAACAGATTTTTCAATGTTCTGTAAAAGTTTTAAAGAATCTTTGTCCCAAGTTTACAGGTGGCTTTATTACAGAGCTCATTGTGTGGTGATTGATTACACGGATAGGAATTGGGAGTACATTTGACAGAGACAGTACTGCTGCGTTAAATTATTCCAATGTCCCAGCAAGCATCCCTGGACAGGTGAGGCAAGAACAATCCCTGGATGGGGCACCAGCTACCATGCCCCCACATATTTAATACATGGTTTAATGCATTTCCACAAGAAAATGATATCAAGTATACATCTTACTATTCTAAAATGTTCAGAGAGCTGTAATATCATGAATATAATGTAATCTGTGTGGTGATCAGTGCCTGAGTGCTTCTGTTTACAAAAGAGAAAGCAAGTTTAAGAAGCACATAGTGATTAATGACTGGGTCGGGGAACACATACTACTTTAGTTATGGTGGGATTTATGAAACTCTGGTAAATTAAACATCAGTTTTAAGATGAAGTTTATGACGTTCTACTTTAATGACAAAATCAACTGTTTAAGGTGGAAATTTTGAGATTAAAGTCTACATTTCACCCTTTTTTTTCTTAACATTGTCCCTAATTTTTTTTTCTTTTCCCTGTCCCCCAATACACATCCCTATGACACTCTGACGGTGGCTACGACTCTCCTTTTCACCTTGACTTTGACATCTGACCACGTCTTTTTTATTTCAGGCACTGTGCGACTTTCTGAACTTGAACTTTTAAGTGTCTCTGCCATGCTGTATCACTCGCTCACTTTCCTTTTGTTGCTTGTAACACTGTTTAAGGCAACAAATAGTAAGTTTTTCCTTGCCTCCACTTCTTACATGCTGAAGTTTTTTTTCCTGTGCTTTTGCCATTGTCTTTTGACAAAATGTTGAATGTAGCAGGCAATTTATATTGATTTGCTTATTCAAAGGGGTGGCAGCTGTGTGCACGTGTGTTACTTTTCATGCTAACCAGGATTTATGGAGCTGAAGTGCATGGAATATGGCTTACAAACAGTTTTGTGCATCTGAATTTTTTTGAGCATACACACGTTTCCACTTTTGTCCGTACACCATGTTTTAGTATGAATTCTACGCACAGCGTTATACACGAGGCCCCAGGTCTTTATAGCTTGTATATTTGATGCCTAGTAATAAAACTGAAAGTATAAAAGAGGTTATAATTGAAACTAATTTCTCAAGAAACAATTTTTTAATGTATATGGTGATACTCTGAAATACAAATGGAAGCTTGGGAAGGATGTTCATCTTGACAGTATTGATTCAACTCTGCTAATGTGAGATGGAGGGTAGACCATTTGTTCACATTTTATTTAATTTTTTCCATGCAGATGGCAACATTTTGTTGAGAAAGATATTTATGTGATGTGATTGTGCTGTTTACCCCTTGCTACTTGAACTGATCTGTGTCACGATACACTGTCTTAAGTCAGTGCCCACTAGTAGTTCATAGCTGGATGGCACTCAAGGTGCCCCAAAACCCAAATAAACCACAAAGTATTTTGAAACCAAAGTCACAGATGTTTATTGCAGGAAAAATCCTAATCCAGTATTTGTTGGTAAGATAAAGGTGTCAGGAAGAGGTAAACAATACATAAAAGTAAAACTCAATAATCAAGCAAAACAAAATAGTCGTATCCAACAAACAGGACAAGTTCGATAAATTATTGACAACATTCATGCAGAGTAGTTATAAGCAATGGCTCATAAAATGTACACAGTCCAAAGCTGCCAAAAAATGGTAGAAAGAAAAAGGTTGAATAATTCGTCTTATGGCTCTATAGCAGCCAAAACCTATATCTCACCCCTGTGCTGAAGCTCCCTCAAAATCTAGGAAACACCCTGGCTTAAAAAGGTTGAAAAAATACCTTTAAGACAGCCAACAGCTAGGGGGGGTTGGGGTCGGGGAAAGAAACTTTGCAATACGCACAATAACAACACCTATCCTCATTACTAACCTTTTGAACTAATGGCACGGAGGCCTTTTAAACATGTCATACCCACTCACCTAAAGATAGATAGATAGATAGATAGATAGATAGATAGATAGATAGATAGATAGATAGATAGATAGATAGATAGATAGATAGATAGATAGATAGATAGATAGATAGATACTTTATTAATCCCAGGGGGAAATTCACATACTCCAGCAGCAAAAAATATTAAATTAAAGAGTAATAAAAAAAAAAAAAAAAAAAATGCAGGTAAAAAACAGACAATAACTTGAATAATGTTCAACGTTTACCCCCTCTGGTGGAATTGAAGAGTCGCATAGTTTGGGGGAGGAATGATCTTCTCAGTCTGTCAGTGGAGCAGGACAGTGACAGCAGTCTGTCGCTGAAACTGCTCCTCTGTCTGGAGGTGACACTGTTTAATGGATGTAGTGGATTCTCCATAATTGATAGGAGCCTGCTGAGTGCCTGTTGCTCTGCTACGGATGTCAAACCGTCCAGCTGTATGCCAACAATAGAGCCTGCCTTCCTCACCAGTTTGTCCAGGCGTGAGGCATCCTTCTTCTTAATGCTGCCTCCCCAGCACACCACTGCGTAGAAGAGGGCACTCGCCACAACCATCTGATAGAAAAAGGCAATGGGCTCATATCCTCACCTTGTTCCTACACATAAACTATCTTACCTACATTTCATACATCCCTGGGGATTATTTCTGAATTCTTACACAACAACAGCACATAAAATCCACAAACAAGCAAAGTAAAACTACTACCATCCCCACACTGCGACTGTTTTCTCCCTTTCCTGTTTTGTTACTCTGGACTGTTGAGAAATCAGCTGCTTGTCGGCTTTTAGCAGCATAAAGGAGTATGCAGCCACGCATGTGTAGAATGAAAACTGCCCATCAACTGAGCTGGTAAGTGAAGGCATTGTATAAAATCTAAAAATCTGATTGTTACTGGAATGACATCCTAACATTAAGTGTCTCGTGGGGATTCGTTTAACATTCAGCACTACACCTGTCGACTCTAGACTGTTATTTGGTTAAATACCAGTGGCTACTGGTTCTTCTGGCTCACCGTAGCTGGCAAAGGACCCGGTGATGGTTCTATTACCGTCACAATCTGCTAAAATAAATGGGAAGGTGTCAAGTCTAATATGGTGTCCTAGAGAGTTGATTAGAATATGCATACTTTTATTGAAATTAATTTTGATTCCAGATATATTTTGAAATTCTACTATTGCATTGAGGACTGCTGGTATGGAAGTATATACAGTACCATATCATCTGCATATAGTATTTTTTGTTCAAGTCCCTCTCTTGTAATCCCCTTTATCCCTGATATATTTCGAAAGTGAATGGCCAATAGCTCAATAGCAATTGCAAAGAGCAATGGTAGTAGCAGGCATCCTTGTTGAGTATCATGTTCTAGTTTGAAGTATTTTAAAATAATGTTATTAATACAAACAGAGGCATCTGGACTGGTATAAAATAGTTTGATCCATGGACGTATATTTGGGCCAAACACAAATGTGTGCAATGTGATGAATAGGTAGTCCCATTCATCCATCCATCCATCCATCCATTGTCTCCCGCTTATCCAAGGTCGGGTCGCGGGGGCAGCAGCGTGAGCAGAGATGCCCAGACTTCCCTCTCCCCGGCCACTTCTTCTAGCTCGTCCGGGAGAATCCCGAGGCGTTCCCAGGCCAGCCGGGAGACATAGTCCCTCCAGCGTGTCCTGGGTCTTCCCTGGGGCCTCCTCCCGGTTAGACGTGCCCGGAACACCTCACCAGGGAGGCGTCCAGGAGGCATCCTGATCAGATGCCCGAGCCACCTCATCTGACTCCTCTCGATGCGGAGGAGCAGTGGCTCTACTCTGAGCCCCTCCCGGATGACTGAGCTTCTCACCCTATCTTTAAGGGAAAACCCAGACACCCTGCGGAGGAAACTCATTTCAGCCGCTTGTATTCGCGATCTCGTTCTTTCGGTCACTACCCATAGCTCATGACCATAGGTGAGGGTAGGAACATAGATCGACTGGTAAATTGAGAGCTTCGCCTTGCGGCTCAGCTCCTTTTTCACCACGACAGACCGATGCAACGCCCGCATTACTGCGGATGCCGCACCGATCCGCCTGTCGATCTCACGCTCCATTCTTCCCTCACTCGTGAACAAGACCCCGAGATACTTGAACTCCTCCACTTGGGGCAGGATCTCGCTACCAACCCTGAGAGGGCACTCCACCCTTTTCCGGCTGAGGACCATGGTCTCGGATTTGGAGGTGCTGATTCTCATCCCAGCCGCTTCACACTCGGCTGCGAACCGATCCAGAGAGAGCTGAAGATCACGGCCTGATGAAGCAAACAGGACAACATCATCTGCAAAAAGCAGTGACCCAATCCTGAGCCCACCAAACCGGACCCCCTCAGCGCCCTGGCTGCACCTAGAAATTCTGTCCATAAAAGTTATGAACAGAATCGGTGACAAAGGGCATCCCTGGCGGAGTCCAACTCTCACTGGAAACGGGTTCGACTTACTGCCGGCAATGCGGACCAGGCTCTGGCAACGATTGTACAGGGACCGAACAGCCCTTATCAAGGGGGCCGGTACCCCATACTCCCGGAGCACCCCCCACAGGATTCCCCGAGGGACACGGTCGAATGCCTTTTCCAAGTCCACAAAACACATGTAGACTGGTTGGGTAAACTCCCATGCACCCTCCAGGACCCTGCTAAGGGTATAGAGCTGGTCCACTGTTCCGCGACCAGGACGAAAACCACACTGTTCCTCCTGAATCCGAGGCTCGACTATCTGACGGACCCTCCTCTCCAGGACCCCTGAATAGACTTTTCCAGGGAGGCTGAGGAGTGTGATCCCTCTGTAGTTGGAACACACCCTCCGATCCCCCTTCTTAAAGAGGGGGACCACCACCCCAGTCTGCCAATCCAGAGGCACTGTCCCTGATGTCCATGCGATGTTGCAGAGGTGTGTCAACCAAGACAGTCCTACAACATCCAGAGCCTTGAGGAACTCCGGGCGTATCTCATCCACCCCCGGGGCCCTGCCACCAAGGAATTTTTTGACCACCTCGGTGACCTCAATGTCAAATGCTTTTTCTGCATCCAAAGATAATAAGATCTCTAGTGTGTTAGATTTCATGGGTGAGTATATTACATTAAACAGATGTTGAAGATTAGAATCTATGTGTCTGCCTTAAATAATTAATCCGGTTTAGTCTTGTAATATTACAAAGATAAGCACTTTCTCAATACTTCTAGACAGAACTTTAGAGAGTATCTTAACATCATTATTCAGAAGTGAAATTGGTCTGTATGATGCACATTGTAATATGTCCATGTTTTGCTTTAGAAAGATGGTAAGTAATGCTTGCCGTTTGAGGTAGAATTATGTTGTCTCTAGCTTCTATAAACGTTGTTAATAGTAGTGGAGGCAAATTTTTTATAAAATTCCACTGAGTATCCTTCAGGGACTGAGCACTTTGTTCTAAGATAATTTGAGTTGTATGTATAGTCTCATACATTGATTCAATTAATTGATATAGGCAAGTTAAACACTGCTTAAGAGATTTTTTTTGCTGTTAAAATATACATTTATTATATTTATACAGGGATTTTTTTCCATTGTACCAACCTGACATTCCTTATTCTTCAGGTGAAATTATAAACATGGATACCAATTTTAGTTTTGCATGTACTTGTTTCTTACCAAAACCTATACTGTATGACACAATATTAATCACAGTGCAAACCTATACAAATATATAAAAAAGCCACAAATCTATCAAAGGTTCATAAGATGTTTATCAAGTAGATACAAGTCTAACATGCATAACATGTTCACAAGTAAAACATGCAAATGTTGTTGTTAATCTACTAAGCTTTTTGTTTATTAAGCAACAATTTCAAATTCTTCTTTATGTCTTCTTTTTCTAATTTAAAATATGCTCTACTGTACTTAAAACAAGCATGCTCACCATCCAAACAGACAAGTAGTATTTATTTTAATTAAAGGACAAAATAAAAAGTTCTGAATTCATTAAGGTAGGTTTTATTGCCATTTGTTTAATTGTACAGAACGACTCCTAATATTACAATCTTCTGTCTCTCTCTGGTGTAGTCTGCCTTACTGCTCGCCACCTCTGAGGCAAAAAAAGATGTGTCTACTTCAATTGCCATAATAATTACCATAAAGTTTAGGAAAGCAGATGCTGAAAAATAGTTTTTTTGTGATCGGCCAATTTACCAGTCACTGATCAAGTCTTTTGTAGACTTTGAGCTTTTTCAATTGTTTTGTTAAACTTAGGTTTAAAGGACAGGTAGTAGGTTTAATTTTAGAAATTATGGTTATGACTCCCTACAAATGTTAATGCTGAGTTAACAGTCCAGATGTTGCACTGTCCTTATTTTAATCTGCAAATTATATTGGCTCTAATAAACTGGCTCTATAGTATGCACACATTATGGCAGGTAATGACTCATTTGGGCTCTGCAGCTTTTCAAATGAAAGTTGCTTGTTATACAGTATATGTAAATAAGAGCATATGAAACATTCCAGTAGAGGGAGATACAAACATTTAACTTAGCATTAACATTGTCCACCTGTCATTTCTTGTTCCTTTAAGGAAGCACATTATTCAGCCAGTTACTACTGCATATTTTAAATGGTGTTATTAATAACTGAAATAATTTTTTTTAACCTCTGTCTTTATTTTATAATAGAGCTTAAAGATGCAGCTGTGATTGAGAACATTATACTTTGCTACAGTATATCAGCTTGAAGCTTAGGATCAATCAAATTTACCTTGATTTAGCTATATGACGCAAAAGTAAAATAGCTGAATAGTTCACTGACCACATAATAACAGGTAATTTTTTCAAAAAATGTAACACTATGTTTGCTAAGGTTCAGTTGAAAATAGAATTATAAATGATTTGGTCAACACTGTCTTTAATATATTATGGCAGTTTTCACAAAATGCAACATATTTTTTAACAAAATAGTGAAATATCTTTAATGTACAATTCTGTAGTCTCGAATGGTAACTTGGGAGTCATTTCAGATCTGCTGGATTCTAGCTAAATTCACACTGGGACTAAAACCTTGATTGTAACTCTGTGGATGTTTCACTTTGATTTACAGTTCAACATTTGCTTATAGGCCACTTCCCTGGCCATATTTTTTTTAAATGTGATAAATTGGCTCTTTAGAATATACACATAGCATGATAGGTAGTGACTTATTTGGACCCTGCACAACAGTTCTTAAATATTATGCAGTTTCTTTTCACATGAAATGTTACAAACAACAACATTTTGAGAATATTATTTGCTTTGTGTTTTTATTGGACTGAGTGAAGTATAATAAAACATACATTCATATTATCAGCACTGTTCATTCAACACATGATTCTTCTTCTTCTTCTTTCGGCTGCTCCCATTAGGGGTTGCCACAGCGGATCATGAGTATGTTGTTTCTTTTTGTTTAGTATTTGGTTACATCTGTGACAGTTTTTTATGTTTGTTAAGTATAAGGTGTTTTATAAAACATTCCATTCATAATAATTAAACAGTTACAGGCTTACTGGTTGTACTTGTGAGATTTAAATAAAGACTTTTAAAGGGAATATGCATGCAGTACACTGATCTGTGGAGGTATATCTGTACATTATTTGATTGTGGAGTAGATTGGAAAAACAGCCTTCTTTGCTTCTTAACAGTCCTTAGACTAAATACACTCAGTTCTTCCTTTATTCCTATTTATTTATTTTTTATCCTGTCATATGACTAGCTAATAGAAAGACAGAGGTTAAAGAAATGCAACATCGAATTTCAGTGATGCAGAAATTGTCACAGTTGTATGCCATGGATAATTGCTTCTTTTTTACAGGGCAGCCTGGTTGTTAGGCAATGCCTACTTTATTCTAATAATAAAAGGCACGATGCACATTTTCATGTGATTAAAAGACAATTAGACCTGGAAACTCCCATTTTCTGTGCCTATTTGGGTTAATACAAATAATAGTGAGTGGAAATGCCATATTTTTTTCAGAAAGAGAATGTTTCAAAATTTCATGCTGTTTCTTCCTTGAAATACTAGGTAATATTATCATGTCATTACCTCTGAGCATTATCAAGGGATCTGCCTTATTTATAAATGTATTTGTATATGATCCAAAGAGCAGCCATGCTAATCAGCAATTTGCATAATTCTTTATGTTTATGAATTTGTAATGACTGCTTCATTAACACATACTACACACTAGCACAGAAAATGCACAGTAATTGAGACAACTTTATTCTACTTGAAAAGTAGCATTTTTTTATTCTTACCATGAAAGGATACTTTATACAGTGCATCCGGATAGTATTCACAGAGCATCACTTTTTCCACATTTTGTTATGTTACAGCCTTATTCCAAAATGGATTAAATTCATTTTTTTCCTCAGAATTCTACACACAACACCCCATAATGACAACGTGAAAAAGGTTTACTTGAGGTTTTTGCAAATTTATTAAAAATAAAAAAAATTGAGAAACCACATGTACATAAGTATTCACAGCCTTTGCCGTGAAGCTCGAAATTGAGCTCAGGTGCATCCTGTTTCCCCTGATCGTCCTTGAGATGTTTCTGCAGCTTAATTGGAGTCCACCTGTGGTAAATTCAACTGACTGGACATGATTTGGAAAGGCACACACCTGTCTATATAAGGTCCCACAGTTGACAGTTCATGTCAGAGCACAAACCAAGCATGAAGTCAAAGGAATTGTCTGTAGACCTCCGAGACAGGATTGTCTCGAGGCACATATCTGGGGAAGGTTACAGAAAAATTTCTGCTGCTTTGAAGGTCCCAATGAGCACAGTGGCCTCCATCATCCGTAAGTGGAATAAGTTCGAAACCACCAGGACTCTTCCTAGAGCTGGCCGGCCATCTAAACTGAGCGATCGGGGGAGAAGGGCCTTAGTCAGGGAGTGTGACCAAGAACCCGATGGTCACTCTGTCAGAGCTCCAGAGGTCCTCTGTGGAGAGAGGAGAACCTTCCAGGAGGACAACCATCTCTGTAGCAATCTACCAATCAGGCCTGTATGGTAGAGTGTCCAGATGGAAGCCACTCCTTAGTAAAAGGCACATGGCAGCCCGCCTGGAGTTTGCCAAAAGGCACCTGAAGGACTCTCGGACCATGAGAAAGAAAATTCTCTGGTCTGATGAGACAAAGATTGAACTCTTTGGTGTGAATGCCAGGCGTCACGTTTGGAGGAAACTTGGCACCATCCCTACAGTGAAGCATGGTGGTGGCAGCATCATGCTGTGGGGATGTTTTTCAGTGGCAGGAACTGGGAGACTAGTCAGGATAAAGGGAAAGATGACTGAAGCAATGTACAGAGACATCCTGCATGAAAACCTGCTCCAGAGCGCTCTTGACCTCAGACTGGGGTGACGGTTCATCTTTCTACAGGACAACGACCCTAAGCACACAGCCAAGATATCAAAGGAGTGGCTTCAGGACAACTCTGTGAATGTCCTTGAGTGGCCCAGCCAGAGCCAAGACTTGAATCCGATTGAACATCTCTGGAGATATCTTAAAACGGCTGTGCACTGATGCTTCCCATCCAACATGATGGAGCTTGAGAGGTGCTGCAAAGAGGAATGGGCGAAACTGGCCAAGGATAGGTGTGCCAAGCTTGTGGCATCATATTCAACAAGACTTGAGGCTGTAATTGCTGACAAAGGTGCATCAACAAAGTATTGAGCAAAGGCTGTGAATACTTATGTATATGTGATTTCTCCGTTTTTTTTATTTTTAATAAATTTGCAAAAACCTCAAGTAAACGTTTTTCACATTGTCATTATGCGGTGTTGTGTGCAGAATTCTGAGGAAAAAAATGAATTTAATCCATTTTGGAATAAGGCTGTAACATAACAAAAGGTGGAAAAAGTGATGCGCTGTGAATACTTTCTGGATGCACTGTATGCTCATGTGGCTTTTTCTAAAGTGATACTGAAAATTAATACATTTTGAGAAGTACTCTTATTTAACACTTTGCAAGTTGGGTTTGTAGAATAATTTTTACTCTATGTATAATTTCAATTTTAATTTTCTGCACTCAAGATACAAGAGTTTCTTTACTGTACCATAATGTTTCACTTTTCACTGGAAAAAGACATGAATTTTACCTGGTTAAATAAGTAATATTACATGGTATAAAATTTATTCTACCATTCAGATCTACTTTCAAGCTTAATGAATCCTCTTTCTGTCACTACAGAATACTGACTGATTAATTTTTTTAGTGTAGGATATTTTTTGTAAGAATACTTAAATATTCTTTTTTGCTGCAAGTCTCCTTGTCCTTGTTGTCTCTTATAATATTGAAAAATTGGACCCAAGAACAGTATGTGCACTTATATTATAAACTGCTCAAAAAAATTAAAGGAACACTTTGGAAACACATCAGATCTCAATGAGCAAAAAAATCAATACTGATATGGACTGGGTAATGTGTTAGGAATTAAAAGATGCTGCATCGTTTGATGGAAATAAAAATTATTAACCTACAGAGGGCTGAAAGACACCTGGAAAATCAAAGTGAAAAAATGATGCGGCAGGCTAGTCCATTTTGCCTAAATTTCAGTGCAACAACTCAAAATCGTAATCAGTATTTTGTATGGCTCCCATGTGCTTGTATGCATGCTTGACAACATCAGGGCATGCTCCTAATGAGACGACGAATGGTGTCCTAGGGGATCTCCTCCAGCTCTGGACCAGGGCATCACTGAGCTCCTTGACAGTCTGAGGTGCAACCTGGAAGTGTTGGACGGACCGAAACATAATATCCCAGAGGTGTTCTATTGGATTCAGGTCAGGTGAGTGTTGGGGCCAGTCAATGGTATCAGTTCCTTCATCCTCCAGGAGCTGCCTGCAAACTCTCGCCATTGCATTGTTGTGCACCAGGAGGAACCCAGGACCCACTGCACCAACATAAGGTCTGACAGTGGGTCTAAGGATTTCACCCTGATACCTAATGGCAGTCAAGGTGCCATTGTCTAGCCTGTAGAGGTCTCTCCATGGATAGGCGTCCCCAGACCATCACTGACCCACCACCAAACCGGTCATGCTGAACGATGTTACAGGCAGCATAATGTTCTCCAAGGTTTTTCAAGACCTTTTCATGTCTGTCACATGTGCTCAGGGTGAACCTGCTCTCATCTGTGAAAAGGACAGGGCACCAGTGGTGGACCAGCTAATTCTCGTATTCTGTGGCAAATGACAATTGAGCTCCACGGTGCCAGGCAGTGAGCACAGGGCCCACTAGAGGAGGTCGAGCCCTCTGCCTGTCTCCTGGAAACTCCTCCATGCCCTTGAGACTGTGCTGGGAGACACAGCAAACCTTCTGGCAATGGCACGTATTGATGTGCCATCCTGGAGAAGTTGGACTAGTTGTGCAACCTCTGTAGAGTCCAGGTATCGCCTCATGCTACCAGTAGTGACACTGACTGTAGCCAAATGCAAAACTAGTGAAAAAGCAGTCAGAAAAGATGAGGAGGGAAAAATGTCAGTGGCCTCCACCTGTTAAAACATTCCTGTTTTGAGGGTCAGCTCATTGTGGCCCCTCTAGTGCACCTGTTGTTAATTTCATTAACACCAAAGCAGCTGAAACTCATTACCAACTCCCTCTGCTACTTAACTGACCAGATCAATATCCTAGACGTTTCATTGTCTTGATGCTGTATTCTGATTAAAAAGTGTTCCTTTATTTTTTTGAGCAGTATATATACAGTGATCCCTCGCTATATTGCGCTTCGACTTTCGCGTGCTTCACTCCATCGCAGATTTTAAATGTAAGCATATTTAAATATATATCACAGATTTTTTGCTGGTTCGTGGATTTCTGCTGACAATTGGTCTTTTAATTTATGGTACATGCTTCCTCAGTTGGTTTGCCCAGTTGATTTCATACAAGGGACGCTATTGGCAGATGGCTGAGAAGCTACCCAACCAGAGCACGTATTACGTATTAAATAAAACTCCTCAATGATATACGATATGCTTCCCATGCGGTGCTTAGCATACTTGAAAGCCTGAACAGCACGTATTGATTTTTGATTGTTTGCTTTTCTCTCTCTCTCTCTGACATTCTCTGCTCCTGACAGAGGGGGTGTGAGCAGAGGGGCTGTTCGCACACTGGCCTAGTGGATTCGAACACTCCTCTAAAAAATGTTGAAAGACTACCTTCACATTGCTCCCTTCCTTGCAGCTGCTTTGTCTGGCGGTGCTTCACATACTTAAAAGCCCGGACAGCCCTATTGATTTTTGATTGTTTGCTTTTCTCTCTCTCTGTCTCTCTCTCTCTCTCTGACATTCTCTGCTCCTGACGCGCACTCCTTTGAAGAGGAAGATATGTTTGCATTCTTGTAATTGTGAGATGGAACTGTCATTTCTGTCTTGTCATGGAGCACAGTTTAAACGTTTGACTAAAGGGAGTTATTTCATGTCTAGAGGGCTCTAATAATGTTAAAAAACATATTTAGAAGGCCGTAAACAGGTTTTCTATGCTCTAACTGCGAAAATATTCGATTTATAAATAAAGAATCCTACTTTACGGAAATTAATTTATCGCGGTAGAGTCTGGAACGGATTAACCATGATAAACGAGGGTTTACTGTACATATATATATATATATATATATATATATATTTATGGCATTCCGAGGTTTGATTCCCGGGAGTGGGTGCAGTGAATGTGTACACCTGATGAGCCCAGAATTAGGGTGAAACACGTGTCACGTACTGTTTGCATTATTTGACAGTAAAACTTTGCAATATTCTATATATATATATATATATATATATATATATATATATATATATATATATATATATATATATATATATATACATAGATAGCAGATTGCTGGCCAACCACAAGTGTTGCCTGGTAGGTAACCACCCATACAATCAGATTGTGACACAGACTTCGAATGCCGTGAATGTAATTACCCCCGATCTACATGCTGTCAAATAAACGAACCACACGCCGTGGCGCAACGTTAGGGGCATCGCCTCTGGCGCTGACATCCAAGGTTCGATTCCCAAGAGGGAGTGCAGTGGAGTGTGTACGCCTGATGAGCCCAGAATGAGGGCGAAACACGTGTCGCGTACTCTTTGCATTTATTTGACAGTAAACTATTTCAACCATTCTATGATCTGCTTCTCACAAACTGAGGGCACCGTGGTGGATGTTAGCAGATTGCTGGCCAACCACAAGCGTTACCTGGTAGGTAACCACCCATACAATCAGATTGTGACACAGACTTTGAATGCCGTGAATATATATATATATATATATATATATATATATATATATATATATATATATATATAAATAATATATATACTAGCTGATTACCCAGTGGCTTCGCTCACTGAGTGCAAGGGAAAAAAACTAAAATGTAGTATTTATAAAATAAGTTTGTTAATTACCAATGTTATTTTTGAACAGATAAAGAGCATTTACAATAAATAGAAATGATATAAATATTAATTATTAAGTAGTAAAACATTTTGATAAAAGAATTTGAAGAAGATATAAGAAGCGTATAAATTATTAAACAGTCAAACATTAACATTTAAGAAGTAAAGATACATTGAGTACTACTGCAGTGGTTTTGGGCAAACTTACCTGCTTGACAACCTTGCACTATGTGCTTGTGATTTAAGTGAAAAATTATTCTGAGAAATGTGGATGCTGCCTTTCTGTGCTTAACGGGCAGAAGGTCCAAACAATTCCCAAGTCTAATACTTAACATGAAGAGATCGGTACATCTTTTTAGATGTAAACCCTCCATTTTCTTTAAAGAATTAATCACAAAAGCAACCTTGAATGTTGCAGGGTTTTAGTGACCCGAATTCATCTTAAGGGACAGTCAGTAGCTGTGCACCACAATTTACCAAGAGAGTCCTGCTTCAATAGCGCCGATTACACTTATTTGCAAAGATTTCCACTGTCCCAGGAGCCGACGGGGCACTTGAAGTGTGACAAACAGTACAAGAAGAGAGGACGCTGCCCGAAACTGCGAAGCTGCTGACCAGGAGGAAAAGCCCGACATTTCGCGCCTCCCAGCGTCCAATTTGTTCTTATGACCCCTCCCCGCTGAAGGCGGTCTCATCTTCACATTGTTTACAGCTCGGCGCAGTTAAAAAGTAGAAAGATGCAAAGCTGTTTTCTTCATCTCTTTTACTATCAAGGTGTGGCGCGTTCCTCTTAAGTTGAATGAGGAGCCCAGCACACACAAAAATCTCCTACTCTTAGGAAAATTAATTCAATTAAGTACAGAACCCAACCGAACCTTAGCCCCAATTTGATATCCTCATCTGGAGTTGTCTTTTATGAATTTATACAAAGTAAATAATCACCCCAACAATTCTTTAAACAATCAAAAAAGAATATATTATAAATCAAACAAAACAATAAACACCCTTTAAATCCTTGTCAAATCTATAATAACTACACAAACCTTAATTAATATGCCACCCCCTTAAACACTCTATAATATAGTCCCCAGAAAACGGCGAAACAGCAAAGAAAGAAAGCAAGCAAGGAAAAGAAACGGAAAATTACCCTGTTTACAAACAGCACAAATATATTCATGGTACTTAAACCTATATTACATCTATATACAAATACAAATTAGACACACACACAATCCCCACACGATCCCCAATCTCTTTTATATCAACTTTGTTTTAAAGTCTAAATTCACACGGCCTGGGAAATCTACAGTGAATCCAGTGATCAAGTCAGATACGTTCCGCTGACTCGTATACTGAATTTAAATGTAAAAGAAGCGATCTCACCTGCCAGGCGACGATTCCTTTGTTGAAAGAAGAAGTCCGTCTCACCCGGGTGTCTCGGCGTTAGCGTCCGTCCATGGCCGACACCCGCACCATAAAAGCAAAGTGCTCCGAAGATCCTTCGAGGTTAGCCGGCACTCCTTCTCCGTGCACCCAACCGTCCTTATTATGGAGTCTCACTTGCTTTACCACTGGCTTCTTCTTTACATTCACCTTCCCAGCTCCTTATTTAAACAGTCTTTTTTCTTCTTTTCAATATCAGTAAAATAAATCTCACACAAATAATAAGTTCCTATATTATAATATGTTCTGTGGTCATACGTAATTTCCGTTACCCGTGGTTATACGTCATTTCCGTTTCAAACACGAAAAGAATTTTATATATATAGATATACAGTGTATGTATATATATATATATATATATATATATATATATACAGTGAAATTCCTACTTGCATAATGTTCTGTGTAGGCACAATAATTTGCATATAACATCAGGCTTAAAAAACAGCTCAGACTTAAATCTAATATTAATATTAATCACAGTAAATAACACTAAACATATTAATTATGCCAGAACCACAGAAGATGTGGCATTTATTTCAGTTAATTGATTATAGACTATTGAACACATATGACAGTTCAGTAGCCTTATTAACTGCAGGTAGAAACTTATGGAGTAATGGTAGTGTCTGCCTGATCTGGGAGGGACAAAAATATCTGTGCACGGTGACTGGGTTTCTTTATGATTCATCGAGCCTTTCAGAGACAAAGCTCATAAATATGTCCTGCAGAGATAGTATCCATGTGCCACTGATGTTTTCACCACTCTGTGTAATGTTTTGGCAATCCTTAGCTGAATTGAAGCCGTATCAGCACACCATGGAGCATGTTATGATGGGCCCTACAGTACATTTATAAAAGTTGATGAGGACTGCTGCAGACATTTAGGCCTTCCTTAGACATCTGAAGGAGGTGATGTCACTTATGGACCATTTTGATGACTACTGTAGAGCATTCTGTCCACCTAAGATCATTAGTGATGATAACTCCCAGGAATTTAAAACTGCTGACTCTTTCCACATCTTTGCCTGCAATGTAAATGGGAGTGTGATTTACCTGATTCCTCATCAAATCAATGATCATCTCCTTAGTGTTGCTGATATTCAGAGAGAAGTTGTTGTCCTGATATCTCTCTGACAGGAGCCTAATCAAATCTAATCTTGGTAGGCTGTCTGTTCATTATCTGTGATCAAGCTTATGATAGTGGAATTGTCAGCAAACTATGATGGCCATATAGCGGTGGGTAAACAGAGAGTACAGCAGGGGATTCAGTACACTACAGTGAGGGGTGCCAGTGTTCAGGGTTAGCATGGAGGTGGTGTGTCTACCAATCCGTGTGTGCTGGGGTCTACCAACCTGACAGCCCAGGATCCAATTGCACAGGGAGAGCAAAGAGCCTAGTGACCATTCTGGATGAAATTACAATGTTGAAGGCAGAGTTTTACGTAAGAGCGCTTTTTATCCAGATAATAATAATAATAATACTAATAATAGCTTTATATCTATAGCGCCATATTATACATTTACATGCAACTCAAAGTGCTTTCCACAGATTAATCAACAAAAACAAAGATATACCAAATTTACTTGGATTATTATCATTAATTAATACTCTGATAATTTTTAATAAATGTAAGTATACTAAATACAAAATCAACCAGATATTGTTAAGCAAAATTCAACCACTAAACTGCAAAACAAACCTTCACTCTTGTTGGAGAAACGTTTTCTAATATAAATATTTACATATTAAGGTTGACTATAGAACAACCAGATCTAATCTCTCTATTATAATAAAAAAATCCTGGGACAAGATGAGACTTTTTAGACTGAGACGAGACATGACTTTTTCAGAGAGATACTTTCATGTCCTGCGAGACGAGACTTTGTGGCAGAGATTTAACCACGCCCTGGGCTGGAAATGAAAGACAAGGAGTAGATGACAAAGTAGAACGTCGTAAAGAATTCAAAAACGTTGGCGCATTACACATGCAGAGCAGGTTAGAGATAATGAAAGTACTAAAATTCGAAAGTCTCAAAAAAATGATAGTAAAGATTGCATTAGTGCAAACAAATGGAAATTATTATTCCATGAAATAACGGAACAGCGAAGAGAGATTGAATATATTTTTCAGATTTAAACTTTAAGTCGGAGAATTGTAGATCACCTAATTCATGTTACCAACAGGGAAAAGTAGTGTTTCTTCCCAATGAAGAGGTGTATCTGCGAGAATTAAAAGATTTGTTGTTTGGTGAAAGTGAAATCAACAAACGCAAGCAGCAGAGATGCGAAGTGGCTGGCGCGTAGTGCAGGCTGGGGGGTTGGCAAGCGAAGCGAGCAGGGGGCAAAGTCCCCTAGTTAATACAGTATATATGAAAATAACTATATACAGTATTTGTCTACATTTTACCTAGGCATATGTACATGGCAACCCACTGAGTAGAAGCAATTTGATGTTATTAAAGTTAATGAAAAGATACAAAAGCAAATGTTCCAAGATACTGTGCAGTACGAGGGCTACTGCGTCCTCTGTAGACCTGTTGTATTTGTAAATTGCAGAGGGTCCAAGCTGTCTGGACTAATGTTGTTAATTTGTCCCAGCATTAATCTCTAAAAGCATTTCATAATAATTGGAGACGGCATTACTGAACGATAGCCATTATGGCATTCCATGCTGTTTTTTCTTAGGCCCTGGAATGACAGTTGTATTTTTAAACCACATTTAAACTGTTGTTTCACTCAGGAAAAGGTTAAATTTTTCCTGAAAACAGCATCTAACTGATTAATGCATGTTTTTAAAACTCTTCCACTAGCTTGGTCAGGTGCAGCTAGCCTTCTAATGCTTATTTTACTGAAAGCATTCCTCAGTCTTCTGTAGTGACAGTGAAGGAATAGTCATGTTGCTTTGTTGGAATTTCCACTGGAGGCTCTCTATTGCTACTTGTCTGGATGAAAAGCGCTTCTAGTGATAACTTGTTTCTTATAATCTGCCAGTGCCTGGATGACCTTCCATATTCATGAGACACTGCAAGTTTTGATAGAGTACAATCTTAATACATAATTCGCCAGCCTCACTCACTCACTCACTCACTCACTCACTCACTCACTCACTCACTCACTCACTCACTCACTCACTCACTCACTCACGTCCGTCCGAAGCCGAACACGCGGTCGTCTTCTGCGCAAGTCCGAAGCCGAATGCGCAGTCGCCTTCTGCACAGGTGCCCAAAAAACCTTACGAGACCGACATCGTGGCAGGCGCCGGATTTACGGCCGCGAAAATTCAAAGAGAAAGGCGACTTCGACCGACATCCAACCCCAACATCGCGGCAGGCGGCGGAATTACGGCCGCAAAAATTCAAAGAGAAAGGCGACTTCGATTAAAGCTCTAGAGGCCTGAAAGGCGATTTCGACTACAGCTCGAGGCCTAATTACGCATTCATTCAATACACCTATATCAGGTTTGTGGTGCTTATACTTATTACTATTCCACTCGTGCCCGTTTCATCTTACGTTGCCGAAACGGGCCCTTTGTCTAGTTTTATATAATTGGTGGCAAATAAACTACAACTGGTATCACTGGCAAAGAACTGAAGTGCCTCAAGCTGAGAGTTAAAATATTAAGTTTGCAGCTCTGCCATCGCAGAAACCAAAAGCCAGAATAATGGATCTCTGTAGTGTTGACCAGCAGAAGCATAAAGATGAAATACTAAAAAGATGACGGCATGAGTATCTGAATATGGTCCTTTTCAGAATCAGAATCAGAATTCATTTTATTGGCCAGGTACACTAATGTGTACTAGGAATTTGTCTTCATAGTATTGGTGCAACATACAAGAACACTGAACACAAAAGATAAATAAAAGAAGATAAAATATAAAATGATAAAATGTAATGCAGCATACAAGGGCAATGCAAAAAAATAAAGAGACAATAGAATTAAAATATCCAGGCAGTCTAGCATGCAGGTATACATAGATACTGAATAGAAGCTCAGACCTGATTGGTAAGAATAACTGCACATGGAAAAAACTGTTTAGGTGATATGTTGTTTTAGCTTTCACTACCTGAATGAAGTCTTTGGGACAGGTGATGCCCTGGGTGAGTTGGATCAGCAATGATCTTTGCGGCCCTCTTCCTTACCCTGGACTCATATAGGACTTCAATGTGCGGTAAGTGATAGCCAATGGTATCTTCACAGGCTCAGATAATGCACTGCAGATTGGCCTTAGCTTGAACAGATGCAGCACCAAACCAGATAGTTATAGATGAGGTCAGAATGGACTTGATGACAGCTGTGTAGAATCAGACCAATATTGCTTGAAGGAGATTGAATTTCCTTAGCTGACACAAAAAAGAAAATTGTCTGATGGGCTTTCTTAATAATGCAACTATTATAACAAGTTGCTGTGTTAATAATAGTGCTAAACTTTGCTGAAAAATCAGGTGGTAGATACAGTATGTGTGTTCAGGTGAGTTCCACTGAAAAAGGTACTCTGCTGTAGTGAATTTGTGTAGGCTGATTAGGAGGGGTAGTATGAAGACCCCAGGTCAGATGAAAGTAAATACAAACAAAAAAGATAACATATACATATTTATTTATCCATCCATTATCCAACCCGCTATATCCTAACTAAAAGAAAAATGTAATATAGGATTTAACAAAACAAAACACGGAGCAAAACAATCCTGCTGCTGGTTGCTACAAGCTCAGCCCAATGTGACCTTTGATTTTTTTGCTACTGGAATGATGGTGGAGGTCTTGCAGCAGGCAGGAGTAGTGCACAGATCTAGAGATTGGTTGAAAATGTCAGCGGATACTGTAGACAACTGGTCTGCACAGTGTCTTGAGTGTGGAAGTGGAAATTAGGTCCAGACCTGCAGCTTTTTTGATATTTTGCTTTTTGAGTAAGCTACAGATGTCTTCTGCAGTGATGACAGGAGGGGGAAGCTGAGAAGAAGAGTGTAGAGTACAGTGAGACCATCAGTTAGATTTATGTCCTATTTTCTTTCAAAGCATCCGAAAAACTGATATAACTGATTAGCCAGACTGGGATCAGCAGAACTCTTTGATGTTGGTTTCTTATAGTTAGTGACCTGTTTAAGGCTTCTCCAGACTGATGCACTGTCATTTGCAGACAATTTTTCCTGTAGATGATCTGAGTATTTTTTTTGCACCTTTGATCCCTTTCTCCAAGATATACTTGGCTTTCCTGTATTCCTCACGATTGCCAGATCTGAAAGCACACTCTTAGTTGTGGTGCAGTTGTTTGAGCTCTGGGATGAACCAAGGCATATCACTGCTTCACTTCACAACTACTTTTGTTGTAATGCAAACATCTTCACAAAAACTAATATATGAAGTTACGACATCAATGTATTCCTTATGTTGGAGGTGGCAGTTTTGAAGGCACTCCAGTCTGTACAGGCAAGCAGTCCTGAAGTTCCTCTATTGTATTGCTGATAAACTTTCTAAGTCTTGTTTTTACTGACTTTACAGTTTTCAGCTTTTGTTTATAAGCAGGAATAAGGTGGATCATAGAATGGTCAGAATTACCAAGGGCGGGGGGGTTTGTTGTGGGAGAAGCCAACTTTAATAGCTGCATAGCAGTGATCTAGAATATCTCCATCTTTAGTAGGACATTTTATTTGCTGTTGATATTTAAGAAGGACCTGGTTAAAATTACATGGTTAAAATCACCCAAAATAATGATTTGCGAGTCTGGATTGTCTTTTTCAATCTCTGTGACTACATCAGTGAGTTCACACTGCACTTTGTTGCATGAGGCCAAATGTAAATACCACCTAGAATTACTGAAAACTTGCATGGTAAATAAAATGGCTTACAGTTTATAATAAGCAGTTCTAGGTTGGGAGAGCATGACTTACAAAGACCTGTCACATCGCTACACCAACCTTGATTAATGTAGAAATACACTCCTCCACTCTTTGTTTTGTTGCAAAGTTCAGTAAAGCACAGAGCAAATAAAAAAAGAAAAGTTTTTTTTATTAAGTTCGTTGACTTTATTTGCCAGCAAGTGCACATTAGATAGACATATTCCAGGCAGTGGATGCTGTATTCCTTGCTTCCTGAATTGAACCAGATTACCAGCTCTTCTGCCATCAGGTTTACCTGTTTAGCTGCATGAACACCTGTGATCAACAAAGTTGTAAGATCCCTGGATATAATTACAGGTAAAATTCCGTTACAACGAACTGCCAGGGACCTAAAAAATATTTTGTTGTAATGAAAATTTCGTGGTAATGAGATTCTGTATTTGTCACTATAGTGCTTTCTTTAACTTGCGTCCAGGCATTTGCAATCATTTCAATAGCTTCTTTCATGTTAATTTTCATCTCCTCCTGTCTACAAGTTATTCTGACAAGAATTTTTCTCAGCATTTCCTTGCAATAATACACTTTCAGGGTGCAAATGGTGCCCAAATCCAATGGCTGAAGCACTGCTGCGCAGTTGGGTGGGAGGAATTCAACGCGAACATTATCTAAATGTGGAAGCATGTTGTGGGCAGCATACTTATCAATCAGAAGCCGAATCATCCTTTTCTTCTTCTTCATATTGTGAGGTTTCCGAATTCTTTTGGGATCCCCACCCCCACCCCCCACCCAGTGGGGCCTCACACCGAAGTGAGTCCCGAAGCGCAATTGCTGCGTCTGTAGAAGATTGTTTGTCCGTTGCAGGGGCAGGGCAACAGCAGGCTTACAGCTCTGCAGTGAAGCGCCACAGAAGCAAATCATAAAATATAGTGGTCGTGCTATAAGTCCCTGTCTTGCACCCCAAAACACGAGGCTGAGTCTCAGTACTTTAGCAAAACCAACTTTATTCAGCTTGAAATAGGAACATCACGGTTGTTTATTGTAGCGCAGGGGTGTGCAAAGCCATTCCTGGAGTGCCGCAGTGGCCATGGGTTTTTATTCCAACCCAGTTGTTTAATTAGAAAACAATCCTTGCCAATAATTACATTTCATGGCTTTTTAGTGCTTTAACTCTGCTATGTCAAGTCATTCTCAAATCCTAGATTTTTTTTTCCATTCTAAAGATATCCAAATATTTTGAAGTGTAAAACGGATGGGTAATTCTCAATCCTTGACTTTTTTGTCTTCTCTTTCCTTCCAAGTATTTAATTAAACCAAATAGTGCATGATAAATACACACAGGTGTAAAGGGTAACAAGCAAAATGGATAACTGCTGGTTTCTTTTGTCATTTGCATCTTATTGCTAATAAGGAGCAATTAAAAACCAAGAATGCAGCTGTTTAAGACTTAAATAAGCAATAAGGGTTCAAAATCTTAACGAGGGAGATAACTAAAATGAAGCAGAAGTGTTTCTAGAGCAATTAGTGCTTCTTATTAAGCAATTGGGTTGGAACAAAAGCCTGCAGCCACTGCGGCCCTCCAGGAATGACTTTGCACATCCCTGTTAGCGTGATCTGCCACTCTCCTATAAACAGACACAGCAGTCAGACAGGGTTGTAACCAGGTTAGTGGCCAAGTAATTCTGTTCCCTGCATTTACAATGTTCCTTGTATCACCCATTGAGATCTTTTCTGTTTGTTTTAGTGGTGAGCCGCACCAGAGCTGTTTAGAGTTTAGAATCCTCTCATTTTCTTGAACGAGTGCCGCATTAATAGGAATGTTTCTTGAACAAGCATCACTGAACCACATAAAAAAAACACTTTTTCAACATCTTCAAATGCAGCAGATTGCATACATTTGCAACCCAAGATTTTTCTTTTTTTTGCGCGGTCTTTCAAGAAAGTTAACAGTGTCAATGATGAAATTCAGAATTCATTGGCGATGTCTTTTTTCTTTTTGCCAGAATCGACTGCTGCAAAAATTAAAATTTTTTTTTTCTAATATGAACTGTTATCGTTTCTACCGTTTCTATAGGAGGGTGACAATGAGTTAAATTCCAATGGATGTTTTTCAAATGTTGACTAGCAATAAGCAAAAGGCATCACTGAAAACCACCGAAAACAAAAAAGCAAAAAAACAAGTAAAGGAAAATGTTAAGAAAGAAAAAAAAATTAGTGTTTCTGTTTGGGGACCGTTGTGCACAACTGAGCTGCGACCACAAAACTAACTGCTCTGTGGATGATTCATTCAGGCATTTCCAGGTCTTTTGGGCACTTCGTTGTAATGAAAGTATCTGCTGAATGTATTTCACAGTAACGAGAAACTGTCGGGACCATAAAATTACTTCATTTCGTTTGTATTTCGTTGTAAAGATATTCGTTGTAACAGAATTTTACCTGTATAATATCTGGAGTCACATCAGGTGGCACATTGCGGTACATACTGTATTAAGGTTTTCCCGTGTATATGTTATGTGACTTTGCATGGTGACAACAAATTTAACAAAAAGAGATAAATAAAGACAGAGCACCGAACTCCTGTGACTATCATCCTAGGCGCCATCAAAGTTTTTTACCTGTGCTATGGGTTATTGAGAATGAGGTTGAAAATAATACATTCACTCCATGATTTGTCATTATTAAAATAAGAAAAATACATTGCTGGTCAACTTTTTAAAATTTCTCTTTATTACAGTGTTTTAAGTACTATTCGCCATTAAAAATCCTACCTGTGACTAAACATTTGGAATATGTTACAGGAAAAGTGTCTAATCTAGCCATTTATACAGATTTGTAAGTGGCCATGTGCAGGTGTGGTTTGTGTAGTCTTTATTATCTTTAGCATGTAATTAAAATGAAAAATATGTAGGCATTTCTTCCCAGTGTCGAGAAGTATCCTGGATCACCAATGAAACATTTTAAAAGTACAGCATAGCTGTGCATACTGTATATGTCCTCACTGAATTTAACATTTTATATTATCTCTTGCCATTGTCTGTAATGTTCCATTGGAACATTATATATTTTTCAACTGTTTCTTTGACCTGTAATAGAGAAGGATAAAGTATTCCATTAGTGTAAAATGGTTGTGTCTGTAATTTTGAAATAACTGACCAGGGGATGTGTGTGTTTTGTCTGAAAGTTAAGTGAAATAATAACCATTAAACTAGAGTCCCTTGGGAATTGCAAATGTGTCCACACATTTCTAAATGTTGATTGCCAAATATTTTTTTTATATTGTTGTGGAACATTATTCATATTTGTCTTTCAAAGTGAGGAAGAAATCTAATGACATATGTCATCTTGTTTGCTAAAATATTGAGAGATTTAGTGGAAAATGTCCTAAAATATTTTGTAAAATATATGAAAAACTTAAGATTTTTAACGATATGTATAATTGTTTATGTTACAAAGCTCCTGATTTCAGTTATCTACCATATGCAATCAAAAGAATGAGGATAGTGTTTATTCATGCATTTTTCATTAGGTAATCCACTCAGGTATGCTCACACCTTTTTAGTTCAATTCAGGATTGGAAGAGTGTAAGGTCTTCATCATTTAGAATTAGATGCTAGGGGACTATTTGGAATTGAAAACTGTTTATTTGCTAGGTGCACACAAACATTGCACATAAAGGCATCCTTGCCCAGAAATCAGAGATCTGGCCAAATATCCAATTAGGGGCGAGTTGTATACGTAGTTGATATAACTTTTTTTGAATTAGTTCAATGTTCTTTTTTTCCATGTGGGGATGGTCAGTTTTTCCTTTTTAGTCTTTGTAACGTTTAGCCCAAATGTTTCAGTCTCAACCATTAAGAATTGTACATGTTTCAGTAGTCCTTTCCAGAATTAAAGGAAATGTTTATTTTGGTCCATCCATTTCTTGATCCTTTATTCCTCAGCAGTGCTTTAGCTCAGCATAACATCAACATAAGAATAAAGCATGGAATAAATTGTGGAACCTTTGTGTGATGGTAGTAGACATTCAAGAATCACAGTGAGAACAGAATATGCAAAAATTAGATGAATGTTAAACCTGCCAATTCAGCTACTGTAATTTGACATTACATTTAGATTTCCATGAAGCGGCTGGGATGAGAATCAGCACCTCCAAATCCGAGACCATGGTCCTCAACCGGAAAAGGGTGGAGTGCCCTCTCAGGGTTGGTAGCGAGATCCTGCCCCAAGTGGAGGAGTTCAAGTATCTCGGGGTCTTGTTCACGAGTGAGGGAAGAATGGAGCGTGAGATCGATAGGCGGATCGGTGCGGCATCCGCAGTAATGCGGGCGTTGCATCGGTCTGTCGTGGTGAAAAAGGAGCTGAGCCGCAAGGCGAAGCTCTCAATTTACCAGTCGATCTATGTTCCTACACTCACCTATGGTCATGAGCTATGGGTAGTGACCGAAAGAACGCGATCGCGAATACAAGCGGCTGAAATGAGTTTCCTCCGCAGGGTATCTGGGCTTTCCCTTAAAGATAGGGTGAGAAGCTCAGTCATCCGGGAGGGGCTCAGAGTAGAGCCGCTGCTCCTCCGCATCGAGAGGAGTCAGATGAGGTGGCTCGGGCATCTGATCAGGATGCCTCCTGGACGCCTCCCTGGTGAGGTGTTCCAGGCACGTCCAACCGGGAGGAGGCCCCAGGGAAGACCCAGGACACGCTGGAGGGACTATGTCTCTCGACTGGCCTGGGAACGCCTTGGGATTCTCCCGGAAGAGCTAGAAGAAGTGGCCGGGGAGAGGGAAGTCTGGGCATCTCTGCTCAAGCTGCTGCCCCCACGACCCGACCTCGGATAAGCGGGAGACAATGGATGGATGGATGGATGTAAATATTACACATTTCTGATTCTTTACATAAAAATATATGTTTAAGAGTAACATCCCTAATTCCCAATGCCTTCTACTTCTTTCATTTATCTCAAATTATGAATATATGTGACCCACTACTAAAATGGTTCACTGCTTCATCAATAGCCTCTAAAAACAAGCAAGAACTGACACCAAAGGTCAAAATTAAACCAAGTGTGAAAACCAGAACATAATTCAAAGTTCTTATTAGAAAGCAGGAGTGTAAGTACCAAAGAGTTACAAAGAAACACACGCCTTCTGTAACAAGCAATGCGTCTAAGAAATGGTGACTAAAAATGCTGGCACACATAACAAAAACAAAATGGCATCACAGGCTTTTCAAAACAAGACACTAAATAAAATAAACTTCTTCAGAACAACAAACATAAAGGAATTAAACAACACAAAATGTTTCTTAGTACCCCAGACCAAGAATAACCCATAAATAAAGCTCAGTATAAATTTATCAACGGAGAAAAAAAATTTCAATGAACCCTATCAGTTACCAGGGCTCGCAAAATCGCTAGCCTGACGTCCCGGGGCTATTGTGTCTTCCAGTCCGGCTACCAAAATCTATCTCAGCCCTGCCCGTCGGGCTATCATAGGAAGAAAAAATATATGTCAAAGCTTTTGCATTCTTTCGCAAATGTAGCTAGGTAATTATGTCATTTTCAGGCATCGATGAGCCACTGTCAATATGTGAAATATTGAAATCGCGTTTGAATTCGCGCTTGTTTTTTACTTTCACTTTCACTTTGCGATCGCGCGAACTGTGTATAGAGAGCGGCAGTACTGATTGGTCAGTGACGGATTAATTGCGCACCAATTCCTCTAACATTGTCTTATCACTCATTAGCTTACTATTCAAACGTGACAAGTGAAATCTCCCGCAGCAAGCTTAAACATGTGATAGAGGTTGATTGCGCAGAGAATTTTAAAAATTGCTGACCGTTATGTGTGTGCGTGTGTAAAAATAGATGGATTTACGCAGGTATTTTAGTTCTGCTGAGCCAAATAAGACAGGTCAGGGTGAAGAAGGGACAGCCAAAGAAAAGCCTACCACAAAGCGGAAAAGTTATGACAAATCAGACTATGAGGCAAAAAGAAAGCGCAGCTTTTTGGTTTCATGGACAAAAGAATTTCTGTGGCTGGAATATGATAAGCTAAATAACATAATGTTCTGCCGGGTGTGTCATGAGTTTCCCTCGATTTCTGACTCGACAAGCGCCTTTGTTAATTTTAGGAAAGACCCCATCAAAACCCATGAGAAATCTCTGCATCACAAGAAATGCATTGGTGCTCAGTCTGCAGCATCTTTCTCAGAACAAACACCAATTGCAAAAAACATACTAAAAATAAACCAAGCACAACAAGAAGTCCTGAAAAAGCTGTTTAGAACAGCGTACTATGTTGCAAAGAGTGAACTACCATTGGCAAAATTCAGCAGTCTTTGCAAACTTCAAAAAGCAAATGGCCTAGATCTTGGTTCCACTTACCTCAATGACCATGCTTGCAGAGAGTTTATTGGAGCAATAGCAAAAAGTTCAAGAGACCAGATCGAAAAGGAAATTCAAGAAAGCAGGTTCTTATCCATTCTTGCAGATGGCAGTACAGACACTGGTATAATAGAACAGGAGTTGGTTCATGTCAGGTATGTGAGAGATAATGGTGACATATCCACATACATGATCAAATGTCAGCCAGTCAAGAGTGCAAATGCTGCAGGTATTTTAGAGGCTATTGATGAAGCAGTGAACACCATGGGTATCAGAGAAGACACATGGAAAAAGAAAGTAGTGTGTGCAAATTTTGATGGTGCTGCAGTGATGATGGGTGAGAAAACAGGAGTAGCTGGGAGACTGGAACAGAAGATACCCCACATTATAACAATCCACTGTGTGGCACACAAATTAGAGCTAGTTGTGCTGGATAGCATGAAAGGCTGTGAGTACCTGGTGAAATTTGAACATACACTGAAAACCATCTTTAAGATGTACTACTATTCCCCAAAGAAGCGAAGAGAACTGACAGAAATAAGTGAACTGCTAAATGAGAAACTGGCACATTTCAGTGGCCTGAAGAGCACACGGTGGCTTTCAAGCCGGCTGAGATGTCTGAAGGCTGTGGAAAAAAATTACACTCCCACTGTTGTTCATATGGAGAACATGGCAGGAGGAAGTGATGTCAAGTCCGAGGATGCAGCCAAGGCTAAGGGGGTGGTGCAGGAGAAGAAGACTGAGAAATTTGTTCGCTTCCTGCATTTCATGTTGGACTACAGTACCATCTTATCCAAGTGCTGTACTGATTTTCAGCATGATAACCTAAACATCACACGAACAAATCAGTTAGTTGAGAGCACCACATCACGCTTACTCAGCCTAAAAACAAAACCAGGAGAATACCAGAAAACCTTGGACACAAAGTTCACAGCGAACGAGGATGGTAGCATTTGCTACTGTGGAACTCAGCTCACAAAAAGTCAGCGACCTGCTAGAAGAGGTGAGGGCACACAAAGACACCTTTGGTGCAGAGATTCAGAAGATTATTGACAACACAGTCAAGTACATGGACAACAGATTTAAAAATCTGCTTGAAAAGCCTGTCTCTTGTTTCAAGGTTTTTGACCCTTCCACTCTTCCCTACCCCAGAGAAGAGCTGGCAAATTATGGGGATGAAGAGGTGGATTATCTTGTCACACATTTTGCCAGTTTGCTAGATGAGGAAGAGAAAGAGAAAATTCCACAAGAATGGATAGATCTAAAAATGTGGCTTGCAGAACACAGGGGTAGCAAGGTAGATGATTGCTTGTACAGAGATCTCCTCTCTGAGAATCCAGAACGCCTCTCTCATATCTTGTTGCTGGTGAAATTAATGCTGACACTTAGTCCATCAACAGCCATCTGTGAGAGAGGATTTTCTTGCATGAACTGAGTGAAGACAACACATCGTACCTCTCTACACCCTGAAACACTGAATGACTGCATGCAACTCTCCATTAATGGGGAAACAGTTGAATCTTTTTGCCCTGACAAGTTAATTCGTTTCTGGATGTTTTCTGGAAAAGGTTCAAGACACCTGGATCATAAAACCCAGACAAGAACAAAGAGCAGTGAAATGGAGGCCGATGCACAGGAAGAGAAAGCTGATGAAGGAGATGCTTGAGTGGCATTTTCTCATCCGTGACTTCAGTGAAAATTTCAGATTCAGAATCTGACACAGACTGATTCATGTTCTACACAGTTCTTACAAGTTCATAGAAATTTCTGTTCAGTTAGAACCAAATATTTGAGTTGATGATTGTAATTTTTATACAGTTGTTGTAATTTGTGTTTTAACAATTTTTTGATTGATGTTTTGTTTCCTTTACAATATTATACATTAAAAATAATCTCTTTTTTATTCGGGCTACTTAAATTTATTTTGGGCTACCAAAAACTGAAGAGTGCCTGCCCGAAGGGCTACCAGGGATGTTGAAATTTTACGAGCCCTGGTTACATTTGAGAGGCAGGGTTTCAAATGTGCAGTGTGCATTCAAAATGTTTGCTATTAGGATTCCTTTCTCTTTTTTGCATTCTAGCCCTCTTGCTGCAGTCTTTCGCTCTCTCTTGGTTGCTCTGTGCTATGGAAAACATGAATTGGTGTATAAAGGAGCTTGTAACATGTAGCTGACTCTGCTGTTTTTTAGCCAGTTCATTTCAATGTGTGATAAAGGGAATTAAGTAAAAAGGATTTTGAATGGTGGACAGGATAAACTTTATTCAACTAGATTAAGACCAGTATACCCAACACAGTGTATGCCAGTTCTTAGTTTACACGCATGTGTGCCAATCTCCCTTTACAGCAAATGCCAAGAAGTAAGTGACATGTGTAGGAAGGACTATACTCACAAATATTGATAATTCCAATGCTTATCTGCAGGCAGAAAGAATTCACAGTTCTCAAATGTGAGATTTATTTAATATGGGAATGTAAATATACAGTCTCTTAAAAAGTAAATATATAAAAGCAACAGTACACTGACACCAACAACTGTTATACATGATGATCTTCTTCTTCTTTCGGCTGCTCCCGGTAGGGGTTGCCAAAGCGGATCATCTTCTTCCATATCATTCTGTCCTCTGCATCTTGTTCTGTTACACCCATCACCTGCATGTCCTCTTTCACCACATCCATAAACTTTCCCTTAGATCTTCCTCTTTTTTCACTTTTATACTGTTATACATGATGATACATATTTTTATTGCACTCACATTTTTGTATTGAATCCGATAACATTTTTATACTTTTTTTCTTTGTGTGCCTATACTACACACTGTAGTAGTTCAGTCTTAATTAAGTACACTTTCTGCTTTGTTTGCTTGCTTCTTTGCTATAACCTCACTGTTACTTACTTCTATACCTGTGTTGTAAAAGGTTCAACTTCCAGTGTGGGAGCACTTGCAGTATTTACATGTTTTGATCATGTTCATCATTGAAGCACACATAATTAGGAGGGACAGTGAAGAAATTTTCCAAACCCTTTTACTTCGGTCTGTCAGAGGTTGTTTTTTTATTATAATTGACTTGATTCAATTGTGCAAATTTAATTTAAAGAATCATTGTGCAGTTTGACAAGGAAGCAATGTTGAAATCTAGCATTCTTTGTAAAAGACATAGTGATTATAAGGAGGGGAGGAGCTTAAATGCTGTTTTTATTTCCTGAATAATTTTCAACCTTAAATCACTTAAATGTTTAAACAGTTTTTATTCCCATCCCTACTTGGAATGTACCTTCTTGTGAGCAAGAACTCTTACTTGCCTCCTCTTTCTGTACCAGTCATCAGAAATTAATGTCTGTTTACTAGCAGTCAGGCTGTGCATAACGTGAACAAATTATGGAATCTACTGTATATTAGGAACACTTGAAGGCAGAGACACTGTTACCTGGAACAGTTCCACTGCAGTATAGTTTCACATTTTTCCTAATTTAACTTACACTTAACTTACTCTTACCTCACATTTCCTGTCATCCAACATTTACCGAGATTGTTGTAGACATGGAACACACATGAAATGCATGTATTCCAAGTGACAATATATTATATACCCTATATACCCTATATATATATTTGTATTCAGTGTATAGTATATACCATGTATATATTCTGTGTTTACTTTGGGATTTTTTTTAAAGAAAACAACATTTCATACAATCAAGTCAAACTTAACAAACCAGAATTCAACTTTGGGAACTTAAGTTTGGAACTGGAAATTAGTCTGCAATTTTATTCATGTCTGTCTAATAGAATGAAAGCAATGGAATTCTGAACACTAAAGAGATGAAGAATTTTTCGGTAGAAAAGATTAAATGTTATTTCAAGAAGTAATTGTTATTTTTTTATGTGAGATTTTTTATAAAATCTTTTACATCTGTTTAATAATGATGTTACAGGTGAAAATTTTGTGAATTTGTAGCCTCCTTTAATGATGGATTATAAAGGCAACCAATGTAAATTCATTAATGACATACATAGCCATCTTTAAGTCATACTAATTAAGTAAATGGGATTCTGCTTTGATTTGAGGGCAGATGTTCTGACAAGTCTAATTAAGCCTATACTGTAGAAACTATGAATGCCATCTATGCATGCTCTTTAATTGTACAGGGAAAAGAACAATAGCAATCATAATATTAAAATCAATTGTAATTTATTTTTTAATTCACCATGTCATTAGTGAACAGTTTGGTTGTCTTTTTTTGATACTACAGAGTCATTTTTCATTTCCTTTACTTTAAAGTAATAAAAGGTATTTGAATTCTTATTTTATTTTTACAGTTTTTTTTGTCATTGTTGTCATTGTTATTGCAGGGTTAGTCTTATCTGCTAAACCATGATTAAGGTTTAGTTATATTAGAGAGAGGAAACTTAAAAAATGTTAGTGTTTTAAGTAAGTGTAGTTACTTAGAATGTGAAACAGAAAAAAAATGTGATATATACAGTAATCCGTACATAATTTAGGGGTTTTTAGGAAAACTTAAATCCAGATGAAATTAAGAAATTTAGTAAAATAGTTCTAGGATGTTATGAAATCTGATATTAATATATTAGACTAAGTTTTCCTAATAAACAATTGCTTAATATGAAATTAATCCAGGAATCGGATTGTCATATTTACTCAGAATCTCACTTGCTTATTAAAAATTATAGTATATACTACCACACTATCCAGTTTAAAAAGACCACAGGAAAATGTATTCTGAACTGTGTTTATACTATAGTATTCAATAATGAACCTTCCATCCATCCATCCATTATCCAACCTGCTATATCCTAACCACAGGATAATGAACCTTTCTGAATTATTTTTTAATAATTTGTATATCATTTGAATATCATTCTATTATATCCATCCTTCATTTACAAAACCTGCTTAATACTGCTTAATAATTCTGGCACATGATTGAGTATCTGCCATTTATCAGAACCTGCATTTGCCTTTCTCATATGTAGAAATTCTTTTAAGAGAATATTTGAGGTTTTTTATTTTTATTCTGACAGTTAAAATACATGGACTTATGTGAAATATGTCTCACAGCACCTGCGCACCTGCTGTTTTAGGAGTTGTTAGGTTTCTTCCCCCAGCTCCTTGATCACTACATGCTGGCTCACAGATATGCATGCTTCTTTAAAGCTAACATAATTTTAACGTCAAAATGAAGTAAGTGCAAACACATGAAACATCAAAATGCAAGTGTGCTGCAGAGGAGACTAGTAAAGTTTACACACATGGAGCTTAAGTACCTGTGTTTCTTTCAGTACCAGAGTACTTTAACAAAAAATGGATTTGTGCATATTTTTTTAAATTTCAGGAGAATTAAATGTAGCTGGTTTGGGGATTAACATACATAAAGACATGGAGTGAGCACTTAATGCAGTGATATACTAATGGGTACTTATTTTGTTTACTGTAATTGTAAGAAAGTGTATGGAAAATGACCCGGAGAACCATAATTTATTCATCAATTTCCTAAAAACACATTAATTGTTGAACAATGCACAGTTGACAACAGGACAGAGTAAAGAAAAACTTCAGTTAGCAGCATTCCTGGAAAAGATAAATCTCTATGGCATCCATGGTCAATTACTGTATAACTCAAAGTCAAAAGACAAATTCAGACACAGTCACACTCCTGGAGACCTAGACTAATTAGCTACCCAGTACCTGCTTGGCATTCTGCGGTATCTAGTCTGAGCTGGGCCATCTGAAATGACATCCGCTGATTCCAGGGCCCCCACTATCACTATCACTTTAAATGGGCATGAAAACAGATTGGAAGTTGAGCAGTAGTAACACAAGCCACAGCAGGACACCAAACACAGAAACAGAATAAAGGGGGGTTAGTAATGGTTCATAATCATTGTGTCCTTATACAGTATTTTGATACAAATAACTAACAAACAGAAATGAAATATGCGCAACTAATAACCAGTTCTAATTAAACCACTGGGTAGAGTTTTCTTCCTGAATTCAGAAGCTTAGACTGATGGGGTATCATCATATATAAACAGGCAGACGATTCCACGGTTTTGGGGCCCTGTAAGCAGAAGGCTACTGTTATGTTGTTAATTCTTGGATAGGCTGGCATCTTGAGATCTTAAATTGTGCTCTGGTTTGTAAGGGATAGGTTCATGTATGTAAGCAAGGTCTTAGCCATGTAAAGGTTTATATGTAAGAAGGAGGATTTTGAAGTCCACTATAAACTTACTGGAAGCTAGTATAAAGACTTAAGAACTGGACTTACTGAATGTGATTTTACTTTGCAGTTCTTGTAATGATTTTTGCTCCAGGATTTTGTATTAACTGAAAGCTGCATAAAGAATGGTTTAAACATCCAGTGAATAACACATTGCAGTAGTAGTCAATCCCACTAGAAATAAATGCAACAATTAATTTCTCTATTTTTCCACATTTACAAACTGTCTTCATGTTCCAGTATTTTTAAGCTGGAAAAACCAGATTGTAGATTGTTTTATAATGTATGTTTTAAAAGGCATACAGGTATCAAAGATAATGCCTAAATTGAATGTTAATTTAGTAAAACTAATATTAAGACCAAATGAGGTAAAAAAGTGAAAGAATGTTGTTGCAGGCTGCATTATTCCCTCTAATAAATAATGTTTGTGTTTTTTGTATTCAGAGACAAATAGTTATCATCTGTCCACTCCTTTAACTCACATACACGTGCACATTGTTTAAATACAGTTTGTTTATATATATATATATATATATATATATATATATATATATATATATATATATATATATATATATATATATATATATATATATATAAGCGAATCAGCTATCGTCCGGCTTTGCCTCAGGTGCTGACATCTGAGGTTCGATCCCTATAAGGGAATGCAAAGGTACGTACACCTGATGAACCCCAATAAGGGTGAGACATGTGTTGAATACTTTTTGTATTATTTCGCAGATACAGTATTGGGGATTAATACAGTGTACCAAAAAAAAAAAAAAAAAAAAAAATTATATATATATATATATATATATATATATATATATATATATATATATATATACACACATACACACACATACTGTATACTGTATGTGTAATATATATATATATAAATATATTGCAAGGTATTTTGTGTTCACTTTTTTGCCTGTGTTAACTCTCTTTATGCAGAGGTGAACAATTACAGACTCCATATCAACAATATATAATTTTCTTTGCATAGATGTGGCCTTTTTATTCAGCACTGCAGAGTTTTAGTCTCTCATATGAACACAGAAGGATCATGCACAGTGTTGCACTTCATTTCATTTTCCCAAATTGAAATAAAAAATATGTTCATAGCCAAATGAGCTTCTGCCATTGTAAGACTGAAATGATTCTCTCCTGACTTTCATGAGCTTTCATTTAAAGTGCTGTTGTTCTTTATCATACTTCTTTGACATTTCTGCTGCTAGAAAAAGTACATTCTTGACTCAAGGTTTATTATATGTATTTTTAAGGTTAATTGTTTTAGTTACCTTTTTCTATTTCTATCATAAAATTTAAGCTACTGAAACTACGTTACAATAATGTTTTTATTATTGATTATTGTTTGAATTTACAGGAACTCTGTAACTGCATGTACTATTGTCTTATTTCATAGGCAAAATAATACATAAATAACCATGCTGTTTTAAAATGCATTCATTTGACTTGTCATGTCATTAAGAAAAGATGTAATTGTTTTTTGTATGTTTAGACTTTCAATCAAACTGATGAATGTAGAGTTTAATAACTCTTTGAAAAAAAAACAACAGAAATAAAATGACATATTCTACCAGTAAATAAATCACGCATGCTGAATTAAATAAAACATAATGTTATCTAGCAGTCTATACACCTTGTCTTAGATAGTGCAAGCAGGTATGCAGTATAAGGAATTGCAGATTTTTCAGTTTTAGAAGTTGTCAGTTGTTTTAATTGTTCTAATCACCAACTAAAGCTAATGCTGTTAATTGTTACATTAAAATAGCCCAGTGGTGCAGTGGCTAACTCCACCATCTTGTCACTTGCTATACAGAGTCTATACTTTTGTCTTTTCTGGCCTTTTTTTTTTTTTTTTAAATACTCCAATTTTCTGTGAACGGGTGCTGCTTTCAACAAATTGGAGAATGTTATGTTATGCTATGCTTGAAATGGTATGCACACTTAAAATAAATTGGTTATCCTTTAGTTTAGGTATCCATTATAAACCAGCTATTAACAGCCTATAAATATGGTATTAACAATAATAATTTCTAATAAAAAATAAGATTCTTGGTATATGTTATTCTGATTTTTCATTACTTTATATGATGTTATATTGGGTTGTAATGTTTTATAACATGTAGACTGTTAATATACTAGCTGTGTAAGCCCATGCTGTAAAAAGCCTGGGGTCCTAGAAACTATTAAAATCTTCAGAAAAAAAATTGAAATGTAGAGATGTCAGGTAATTGAAAGGAACTACTCTGGGCATCTCTCTCCTAGGTTTCATTTTGCCAACATGCGCGCCTCGCTTATGTATTAGTGGCGGGAGGAAAAGTGAAAGGGATACTGTTTTGCTGATGTGCTCGTCTCACTTGCATAAGAGTTTCTCTCTTTTCTCTGCGATTTTACTTTGGCAACAGAGTCACTTTCTTCTTCCGACTTGTTAAGTTGGGGCCGCCTTGCTAGATCTTTGAGTTTCATGCTGTAGTAGCCTTGCACTTCCGGGCCAGACAGACAGACAGACACACACACTTCCATGTGTAGATGTTTAGTTTTCTGTTTCCTCTGAGGTGGAGCCCTTACCCCGACTCCACCTCTCACTTCTGGGCTGGACAGGCACACACACTTCCATGTGTACAGTAATCCCTCGCTACTTCGCGGTTCACTTTTCGCGGATTCACGACTTTGCGGGTTTTTAAATACAAGTGATTGCCCGCCTATCGCGGAAGTTATGTTCCAGACCCATCAGCAACTGGAGAAAATCTGCGATATAGAAAGACCATATAAATAAACATTTTTATAGTTTAAGCCTTAAAATACCCATCCCACATGCTTTAAACACATGTAAACTTATAAAACACACTTTGTTAACACATATGATATGTGGATGTTGGGCTAAGGATATGAGTAACATCTCACTATTATAAAACATTTTAACTTCACGCAAGACAAGACAGTGAGACAGGAAAATACAAGGCTTTAAAATTATTGACACGCAGAGCGACAAGCAGCACAAAGCCAGCATAAAGTCCACTTCTCCTTAGCGTTCATTCAGCTCCCCACCCCCTTGACAATGCGAAGTGGCAGGAGCGTACTGCGCCTCCGAGGAGGGGGGTTTGAGCGAACGTGCGTTCAGCCCTCACACACCCCCACTCCTCCTCCTCCTTCCGAACACGCAGAGCGACAAGCAGGCATTTTGGCAGAAGCAGCACAAAGTCCATTTCTGCTCAGCGTGAGTTCAGCTGCCCCCCTTCACAAAGCAAGTGCAGACACATCGATGTCTGATCGCTGCGTGCAGTGTGCAGTGTTGGTCTGCAGTGTTTAAGAATGTAGAAAGTGTTTAAGAGCATAGGAAGTGTTTATAAGAGTGTGGGAAAGGTTAACAAGAGAGTGAGAAAGGTTTATAAGAGTGTGGGAAGGGTTTATAAAGCCTTAAAATATGTATAAATAATAAAATAAATATAGGTCGCTACTTCGCGGATTTTCACCTATCGCGGGGGTTACGTTATATATATACATCACTGCATTTTTTCATGTGGTTATTTATTTCATAATTGCACTTTGGCACAAATGGTTTTCTATATCAGAATTACTCACTGACGTGCTGACAAAAGATTCTTGCAGACATTTTAATAGGAAACGTAAGGGCTTTTCACTAATTGTTGACTCTTATGGCCATGAGGCCCAGAAAAGCTCATCCTCACAAAAAATATAATCCAAAAATAAATAAATAAATAAACATCATCTGAATTGTTAGTACTGTAAAACCATACTTTTTACATGCAAAGCCTTCTTAAAACCAGGTCCATTTTAGGTTTGCCAGTTAACCTTGAATGCATGTCTTTGGGAAATGGGAGAAAACTGCTGAAGCCAGAAACAAACTCACAAAGACAGGGGGATGAATGTGCAAGAGGGTTGTCAGGCCTGATGTTCATACAAAAGAAATTAGAATTGCAAAGCAGCTCCACTACTATACAACCCGTTGAGCAATATTATTTTCTGTTTTTTATAACTGTGGTTTTTGTAATGGCCTACTTGAGTTGGTATATTCCATTAAACTTTACTATGCTTAACTGTGTCATGGGCATGTGACTCATCTATTGTAAATACTGTACCAATATAGATGAACAACAATGATTGTTCAATATAACATGCAGTCTTTAGTGTTCATTCTTGCTTCAAAGTAAATTGGTCTTTATAAATGTTTATCTTATATTTATTGTCAGAAATGAGTTGAGGTTCTACCCCTTGATTTTCATTTTGCCTAAAGTCTGTTTCTGGCCTCTTCCATCTATGTCTATACTTGTGGAAAAGATATTATGTGGCAGTCACATGGTAGGGGATTAGGAATAATAAGGGGAGCTTCAGACAGTTGCATTATTCCAGCATTTGAATAGTTAGTCTGCAACTTCCATTATTTAAGCTCCATTTTAGGTGAAGGTAGGGGAGTGGGTTTCAGTATGTGTATTTCTGCCTTTTTTAAAAACATGACCTATTTTTGGATTTCGAGTTTATGTTCTTGTTTGGATTTCTGTTGTTTGACCTTTTTTCTGTTTTTTCCCCCCTTGATGGCTTGTATTCTCTGCATGACCTCCGGCTTGTTTTTGAATTTGCTTGTTAGGTTACAGACCTGTCTTATCTGTACATGATGACTACTTTGCCATTGGCTTGCCAGCATCATTTGGTACATGGGGCCAGCAGTGCTTTATGGAGTGGTGCAATACATAGCTCAGTTTTGCCTGTGGGAATGACCGCTAATGCCAAAAAAGGGCTATACTAAAGAATTCTGCTTCTGAAAGTGCCTGTAGTTGGCATCTGCCTTACATAAACTTTACCAGTGCACTTTCCAGTAAAACCACTGTGGTAATTTGTAATCTCATTAATATCTTGTACAAAACAAAACTGATGTTTGCAATTGATTTTTTATTGTGTTATCTCAGGCTAGACATTTTGATCCAAAATCCATTGCCTATGTTATAGCAGACAGTGTAAACTTCATCAAATATTTTTGTCTAATCTGCCAAGGCGATACATGTGTGCAACACAATTCAGAAAAGAAGGGACATTAATCTTTGATGGTTCCCTTTCAGTTAGACAGAGGTTTCATAAATGTAAAAGGTTCTTATCTTTTTTTGTGATGCTGAGAAGTGATCGGTCTTTCTTTGACCAAAAAAAAAACCAGAAGAGAGCATAAGCAATAAATATCTGTTAATGTGTTAGAGTAGATGTAGTTATTATTGATAATTGGGTAGGTTGTTAGTTGTAAATTTAAATGAAATAACATTGTACAGTGACAAATTTTGGGTAGAAAACACTGAACGATACGTAACTAATAAATAATCATATACCATGGAGATAATTAAGCACATTTGTGTACTATATGTAATGGTTGCGCATTATGAGATTTTTTAAAATTCTGTATACCAATTAGTATCTCTGTAGGAGATTTAGAAAATTATGCTCTAGTTTCTTCTGGTCTATGTAAAGGCTACACAAACCCTTTAGAAGGCATATTGGCATGTTTACAACCATATTGTAAAAAGGAGTTTTTACTTTAAGGTGCCAAGGCCTACTTTAATTAATTATGGATAATGTAAGCAAATGTATATTGCCACGGATTTTTGGACTTTGGTAAGCTTTATGAGTATACAAAAACTGGCCTCCAATAGTGTATATAAATGTCTATTTAATTCTCATATATATATTTACTACAATTATTAATTAAACAAACATGAAACACAGAAACGGAACAAGACATTTGCTCACTTATGTATATTTATGCTTGAATGTTTCTGTAAATATTGGAATATTTAAGATTTGCTTTTTTTTAACTGCAAAGTGCAAATTTAGTAAGAATTTGTTTAATCCTAATTGAAGTAAAGTATAATCATTCACCAGTTTGAGTGGTATGAAAGAAAATGTCCATACAGCAAAATAATACACACAGTATACATAAATCATACAGGTACAAAAATAAGTGAACCCATGCTCAGTGACTTACATCAAGGTAAAGCAGGATCAGGTGAGTCCATGACAGAGTATTAAAATATTAAACAAGCTAACCAATTATATTGAAAATCAGTAGTGATTTGTGAGGCAGGAATAAACTCAAGTAATTAAAAGGAAGTAGGTCAGTTACTCCTTCCTATGAGTCAAGCATGATGCTTTGAACTAAGGAAACATCAGCAGAACTGGAGGGATAAAGTAGTGGATGCTCATCAGTCTAGATAAAGTTAATTAGCCATTTCAGAAAGATCTGTTCCCCATAAATCCACAATTAGGCAAATAGTATAAAAAGGAGGGCATTTAATACAATGCAAACTCTGCGAAGAAGTGGATGTCTTCTTAAAATTTATTTAGGGCTACAATGAGTGTAATAAAAGAGGCAAAAGGTAATCCTAAATGTAACATCAGAGATCTACAAGCATCTCTTTGATGTGAACTTAGATGAAAAATAAGAAGAACAGAAATGCCATGTGTGAAAGGGTTTCCAGGAAGAAGTCACTTCTTTCAAAACAGAATAAAACTACCCATCCAGAATTTTCCAGCAAAGCATCTAGGCATTATTCAAGCCTGAATAATTCCAGAAGTCTATTCTCTGGACAGATTCAAAATTGAACTATTCAAGCACAAAAGTTAGGCCCGTATCCATCTTACTAACCGAAGGTTGTAAACCAGATATGGACACAGGGTGCTGGGCGCTGGGCACATCGAGACGCACGCGCACTATCGCCCACCACAGAGCAAAAAAAGAAACGAGAGGATTCGAAGGTTGTATTACAGTATGGACGGAATCCCCACAGGTCCATGCTGTGACAACGCGCGCGCCTACAACGCGCTTGCGAAATACCGGATGTCACGCTCACTGCCCAACTGCAACGAGCCCGCCACCTGTAAACTAGATTTGCTCTAATCCACTGTTGCCAGTAATGTAGATCATGTAATGGTCATTCAGTTTGGCGCCCGCCCTGGAGTCCAGAGTCAAACGCAGCGGCGTCCCAAAACGCTGAGACGCCCGCCCCAGAGTCAAACGCAGCGACTTCCCAATACGCGGCGGCTTCCCGGAGTCAGTAGTTGGCGCCCACATAACACAACATAATGCGCCATAGCACCCGCCCCAGAGTCAAACGCAGCGGCTCCCCAAAATGCAGCGGCTTCCTAGAGTCAGTACATGGCGCCCAAACAACACAACCTGTGAGCTACACTTGCTCTAATCCACTGTGCCAGTATTATAGATCACATAACGGTCACAGACTCTAACCCAGCAGCTTCTCAGACTCAGTGGCTGGCACACGAACACCGCAACCTGTAAACTGAACTTGCTGTGCTCCACTCTGCCAGCAGTTGGTGTCAGGAAAGGCAACGGAATCACGTCTCCACAAAACGAGACCGCTTTACTACAGATATGCTTATGTGGTTAAATGACATTGCCCCAGACGCACCCACCCTCCATGATATGTCATCCATCCAGATATTGGACGGAAAAGAAACTGATTGCCATTCTTGGATTTCCGATTCGCTAGCGAATTGCGGGCTTACTAGTTTGTGTAGAGTCAACTCAGCCTACTACCAGGAAAACCTTAAACCTACCAATCTGGCATTGGGCAACTTGATGCATTGAGTAAGTCACGAATTCTGAAAAATATGAAGGAATTCTTGAGAAGAATATCAGGCAATCGGTTTAAAAACTCAAGCTGGGCACAAATTACATGTTTCACCTTGTTCTTGAATGGCCAAGCCAAACCTCATCGAGTTGGCAGGGTTTTGTAAAGGGAAGTTGGGAAAATTCTCCAGAAGAGATATCAGAGACTGAACACTGGTTTTAGCATCCTGAAAAAGATAAATTTTATTTTTTACACAACACTATTTGTATAATGATTGGTTAAGGGTCATAGACTAATACCCTAAATTTCCTTTTATGTGTCAAGCAAGCATATCCCCCCCCCAATCCCCCCCCTCCCTGTCAAGCAAGGATATTCCCATATTCATTAAGAGATCTGGTTCATATAATACAGTATCCTTATTATATCAAAAATGATGATGAATTTAAAGGGTTCATAAAAGTTTAAAGATTACCGTATGTAACAAAATCTGATTCTGTATTTGAAAAAGAGTAATAATTGATTTTTCAAGCTTTATGCTTGAAATGGAATACAAAGGATGGAAACATTTGTTCTTCATAAGTTCTTTTATTTAGTAAAAAAAGGATCATTTTAATGTGCTACATCAATATGCCCATTTAATTTCACTCCTGGTAGATAATCATGCTCAAGTAAAAGACAGGGTAGCTAGGCTAGCACAGTGGGTAGTACTGCTGCACCATATCTGCAGTAAACTAGGTTTCATACGTCACCTGATGTGTGTGGAATTTGCATAGTCATCCTGTATTTGCATAGGCTCTTTCCTCACTACTTAGGTTTTCCTAATACAGCCCAAAAACGTACATTTTAGGTTAATTAATGTCTCTAAACTAACTCAGAGTGAGTGAGTGAATAAGTGTGGATGAGTCAATGAATATGCCATCCTATGTACTGTAATTGTGATTCATTCAGTACATTTCTGTCAGCTGTACTGCATTCCTGGAATAAGCACCACCTCTGTTTGACTTTATGATGGGATTAATTGGTTTCTGAAATTGGATGGATAGACTGATTGAGAGTTTCCATATAAAATCTTGCATTTTCCTTAAAACATGTCTTTTACATGCTGTCATAGTTTAAATTCCAGTTTAATGCCATTGTAAAAAATGTAACATTTAGAATATAAACTTTATATTTCAACATTGGGTGTTAATATTTCCATGTGCATATTCTGTAATAAATGCATACATGTTAATAATTTTAAGAATTGTTCTTTTAAAAGAGAATCAAAAGGAAGTTCTCAGTTAGTGGCCAAAGGAAGAGAAATACTGTTCAAGTTTTGCTATTATTGTATTTCATCCATCAGTTTTCAAACTTATTTAATTAATTTATTGGATTGCAAGGAATCAGATCCTATTACTACAGCTTTGGGCACAAGGCAGGAAGCAACCCTGAGCAGGACATAGCTATTACAAGAGAGTCATAAACAATGATTTATGCTGCAAGAGTACTTGGTAACAACTAGCCTACTAACACATTTACCATTTATTTGTTATGAGAAAACCCACAAATCCCAAACCAGTCCCAGGTTAGCTAAAGACAACCAAGCACTTCTTGATTGAGAGTTGTACTACATACCTATGAAACTCTGTCCATCTTAATTTACCATTTGCATATACATGTTTACCACATTGGACTACAGATATAGTTGTCACTCTTTCAGAAATACATTTAATGCATTTTTTAAATTTTAATATAGTGCATCTGAACATCCAGTGAAGCGTACTAAATGTGTAATTTTTGTTTGTATTAGTAAATAGATTCATAAACATATTAACTCTATACAATTATATCTAAACCATGGCATCATTTTAATTAACTAATGTGCAGTATGGCCTCTTCCACAATAAAGTGATTATTTGTCATTTGTTTTTAATTTTATAATAACTGAATGAATTTTAAAATTACCTTTTGGCACTTTTTTGATCAACCTTTATCCAAATTATATTTTTCTCAACTTTTTAATTTTCTGACAACACATTTTCAGATGGCAAGAGCTTAGGCAAAATTGATCTGTATATGTACATAGCCTCTCATCACACACCAGACAAAATAAGAAATGTAGCCTTGGTTGATCGTGAAAGTTTCACACTGGAGGTTTTGAATAAGGCAAACAACGTATTGATCATTTACTTCACAGAGACCACTGCTGGACTCAAATCATTGCTGTCAGACCTATTATTGTAAATATGAGCTCCTGATTTGGAAAAGAAAGTTGACCTGAGCAAGAACAATTCTATAAATGTCACATGCCACCATGTAATTCTTTAGCAATATACAGAGTAAAAAACTTTACAATTTTTGGATAAATGTCTACTTAAAAGCTGCCTATATGCTGCCCTTTTAAAGCAACTGTTGCTGATAGCTGATAGAGGAATTGAGCCAAGTCAGTGTAGGGTGTTGCTAAATGATGTGTGAATACCAGACTCCTGGCAAGGAAACTGTTACATTAGGATAACTGTAAAAATCAAATGTTGCAGATATTTTATGAAGTGCAACATTTCCATGCTGAGTTTAATTGTTTTGCTATTTACACCTTCTTCAAGTCGCTTGATATCTTAAAACTGGGTGTCAATAAAGCTCTCTAGTCTGCTCTTTCTTTCAATATCAGATTTCAGTTTATTCCCAGTATGATTAAATGTGAGACATAAAACCAGTTTATAGTTTGGTTATAAAATTGATGGCAGGTAATGTTTTCTTTTTATGACACATTTTCTGTAATAGTTAATCAGAATTCTTTGGTATATTATTGAAAAAACATGTTTATAATGGTAAAAATGCTACAATGTATATAATGTGTATGTTGGAAATATTTTGAGCTACTGCAGAATAATGGAGCATTTTGAAATCCTGATCTGTAACAGACTTTCTAATTGTTGAGTGATGTGTTGTAGTCATTTAACAGATATTCTGCACTTACTGTAATAGTCAATGTAAACCTCAAAGAAGAATAATCATTTGTGCAATAGATACTATGTCCTGAATCTTAGTAGATTACAAGTGACAAGAGAAGTTCATGCCCCAGGTCCTCCCTGCACGGGGTGTGCATACTGTCCCCATGTTCATGTGGGTTTCTCCTGGGTGCTCCGGTTTCCTCCCATAGTCCAAAGACTTTCAGGTTTTGTGGATTGTTGATCCTAAATTTACCCTTGTGTGTGTATGGTGTATGTGTGTGTTTGTTTTCACCCTGTGATGGACTGGTGCCCTGTTCATGGATTGTTCGTGCCTTTTACCCAGTGCTTTCTGGGATTATTCCTACATTGTGGCCCTGCTCAGGATGAATTGAGTTTAGTAGATGGAACTCTTTGGAGAAATTACTATTTGCTAAAAATAATAGAAAAGTCATGAACATTTCATTTACCATAAATAAACAATTTACCTAGCAATTTTGCTCAGTATCATCTTTGAAGTATTTTCCAACGGTGCTTATCTGTGAATCTGTGGAATCATTTTCTGTTTTTCTTGCAATTCGGTTTGATGATGAAAGCTGCTTACTGTTGTATGAAACAATGATTGTTAAAAAAAAAAAAAAGTGGTGTCTTTTCTAGCATCAGCAACTCTAGCAGCTCCAGTGGTTTGTTTGTTTATAGACATTTCAATATTGTGCTGCCTGACAGGTGTTCATAAGTATAGTAGTAATATTGTGTGCAGTAAAAAAAAATGCCTTTTTTCTGTCATATAAAATTGTGCAACTGGAATATGACCTAAGCCAGAAAAGTATACAATGTGTTCATGTAAACATACTTACTATGTATGTTAGAGCCATTTACTTACTCTTCCTTTGATCTAGTTTTTAAAATTAGCAGCTGTACTTTGGTTTATGTTTGTTTGATAAAATGCATTAATTGATAAAATTATATTAAAAGATGGGCGGCACGGTGGCGCAGTGGGTAGCGCTGCTGCCTCGCAGTTGGGAGACCTGGGGACCTGGGTTTGCTTCCGGGTCCTCCCTGTGTGGAGTTTGCATGTTCTCCCCGTGTCTGCGTGGGTTTCCTCCGGGCGCTCCGGTTTCCTCCCACAGTCCAAAGACATGCAGGTTAGGTGGATTGCTTATTCTAAATTAGCCCTAGTGTGTGCTTGGTGTGTGGGTGTATTTGTGTGTGTCCTGCGGTGGGTTGGCACCCTGCCCAGGATTGGTTCCTGCCTTGTGCCCTGTGTTGGCTGGGATTGGCTCCAGCAGACCCCCGTGACCCTGTGTTCGGATTCAGCGGGTTGGAAAATGGATGGATGGATATTAAAAGATGGGCGGCACAGTGGTGAAGTGGGTACGCTGCTGCCTCGCAGTTAGGAGACCCGGGTTTGCTTCCTGGGTCCTCCCTGCATGGAGTTTGCATTGTTCTCCCCGTGTCTGCGTGGGTTTCCTCCCATAGTCCAAAGACATGCAGGTTAGGTGCATTGGCGATTCTAAATTGTCCCTAGTGTGTGCTTGGTGTGTGGGTGTGTGTGTGTGTGTGTGCGCGCCCTGTGGTGGTCTGGCGCCCTACCTGGGGTTTGTTTCCTGCCTTGCGCCCTGTGTCGGCTGGGATTGGCTCCAGCAGACACCCGTGACCCTGTAGTTAGGATATAGCGGGTTGGATAATGGATGGATAGATATTAAGAGATTGAGACATTCATGATTGATGGAAATTTGCCCAGTTCTTTTTGTTAAAGTTATTTACAACTTGTATTTACAGGAAGCAGTTAAGAAACTACAGTGTAAACATATGAGATTATGACTGTAAGAATTGCCTTGTGACAGTTTGCTATACAAGAAACTTCTTAGTTTGTTAACATTTTTATTGTTGTCAGGTGAGAACAATAACTTTTAGTACTCAGATTTTTCTTTTTTATTAGGGTGCCCATTTATTTAATTATTTATTAAAACTAGACATTGACAAATTCTTTCTGCAGAGTTTTACTTGTGGCATGGTGCTTTTAGATGTAGGCATTACTCAGTACTAAAGGGAACTTTTCGATTTTGTCCATAAAGAAATCAAATTTTTAAGAAGATAGGTACCTAGCCTCAAAAACTATCAATGTTTAAAGTCCTTGAAAAAAGTAAGAATGAAGTAGAGTCAACGCTGTTATTTATTTATAACATGGCATAAACAAGAAGAGTAGACATTTGGAAGAAAGTATTAAGTATTTAAAGATGTTCTTGATAATATGGCTTACAGAGCTTTAAAGTAATTTTCTTCACTTTATGGAAAAAGGTATAAAAAAATAAAACTTTGCTAGTTATACTTAGCAAGCTAATGCTTACTAAAATTGCATATATACAGTACATAATGTATTAATGTTTGACTTGGAACATTTTTTAGCTATATTGCTTTAGAAAATTTGAGGAGTTTCCTTTTGCATACTATTGGATTAATCTATTATTTTTGTGATTACTTCAATTTTTCTGTAGATAGCTCTTTGTTGTTACCTTATTTGAGAAAATTATCTTAAAGCTAGACATAATGGATTTTATTCCAAATTAGTGTAGGGTGGTTTTACATTATTTTGTAATCTTCAGTTTTGTGGACAATATGCACTAGTACATTGGTTTTGCTACTATAATTTGTAATTTCTAAGAGATGTAGGTGCATGTTTTAGTGCTAGTTAATAGATGCTTTCGTACTGTTTCCTGACTGTCCATAATATTTGTTCTCAGACTTTATTTCAAGTATGTCTTGTAAAGCATTTTGATTTCATTGAATACCATTTTTCTCCATTCCACTGTTATTAGAAAGGTTTTGAAAAATGTAACAGAAATACAGGTCAAGCATATTGAACTTTAAGCTTTTCTGACAACTGCTCCCAATTACCTTGTAAATTATGACACAAACTAAATGCATTACTATTTATTCTGTGAACTTTCATAATATTTAAACACATAGTTCGGTTATAGGGTAAGTTTTCTTCAATTGAATACTAGAGGGCTTCACTCGCCAACCCCCCTGTATGCACTACTCACCAGCAACTTTGCTTGTCTGCCACTCGCAAACAATAAAACATTTAATTCTTGCGGATAGGCCTCTTTATTGGGAAGAAACACTACTTTTCCCTGATAGCAACACAAATTAGTTGATCTAAAAGTCTCCGACTTAAAGTTTAAATCCAAACAATATATTCGATCTCTTTTTGCTGTTCTGTTATTTCACTGAGTAATAATTTCCATTTGTTTGCGCTAATGCTATCTTTACTATTAGTTTTTTGAGACTTTCAAATTTTCGTACTTCCATTATCTCTAACCTGTTCTGCATGTGTATTGCGCCAACGTTTTTGAATTCTTTACAACGTTCTACTTTGTCATCTACTTTTTATTTCCGGCCTCGGGCATGGTTAAATCTCTTGGAACAAAGACTCATCTCGCGGGATGTGAAAGTGTCACCCTTCAAAAGATCATGTCATGTCGCAAGATAAAAGTCTCGTCTCCCAAGATTTTTGTATTATAATAGAGAGATAGTGTTGTGTGACACTATGGTGAATTAAGTAGTAGTCAACAGTTTAATTCTTGATCAAAGTGCCTTATGTGTGTTAATGAAGCTTGCATATGCATGGAGTTCTTCATCGGATATTAGATTACTCCCACTGACCAAAGACACACTACCTGGCTATTTGATGATGCTAATTTTACCTGATGTATCTAACAATATCCGAGTGAGCCTGATGTGGTCTATAGTGGTTTGATTCCTCATGTGTCCACTGCTCCTGGGTTAGCCTCTAGCTTCTCATGACCTTGAATTGGATTGAGTCCGTTGCTAAAATAAGACACATCTGTAAAAAGCTAATTTTAATCAAGCAGCTCATAATAAATTGATCCTTCAACTATTTCTTGTCTGAAAAGCATGTAGAGATGCAGGTCGTAAATACAGTACAATACCCAATATAAACTATGTTTTATTTTTAAGAAAGTAAATACTATACAAAATGATTCATTGCTTCATAAAAATTAGAAAGCTGTCTGTGATTGTGCAGTTTTTGACTTGGAGACTAGCTGATAATGTGTCAAAAACAAGACTGTGTTGAACCTTTGGTAGCACTATTAATTGCAATGGCATGTTATTAATTAATTATGCATTATTATTTGTAAGGCAATCTGAGCTCTTTAAAACCTCTTGTCTAAGATAATGCACATGCTGCACATGAAGACCTGCTTAGAAACTCAGAGCTGTAGAAAATAAACCTCCATGTTTTTTTTATGTACTAATGAATAGAGAAAGCATCATTAAAAGACTAGAACTAGACAGGATTTTTATTTACATGTTTTGCTAGATAACCTTTTCATTTTCTCTTCTGAAGTCTTAATTCAAAAGGATATATAGTTATGTAAGCTATGCTTAACGGCTTAAAGAAGGAATTGCCCTTAAAGCTTCTCCTAATGTTTTTTGTTCTTGGTCACTAATGCACAGCCTGATGTTACAGTTGGAAAACAGAAGCGTGTTTCTTTGCATGCATCTACTGTCACACCATGCTGGAGTGTCACTTGACCAAATTCATTGAGCATGCCATTGCAGTTTTGTCATATTGTGCTATATAATACATTAGTTTCACTTTCAGTGTCAACATCTGATAATCAATTCACATTGTCATCACTATCTCTTGATTCGAACAATGGTTCAGTGTTGGTTCATTCTAAAACTGCCTTTGTGGCTTTTTGTTTTCCACTGTGTTTTTATTTGGAGGCTCCGCCCCACTGATGAATATTGATGAGTTACCTTAGAGTGGCAAAATACATAGAAATATTCATGATTGTTTGTTATTATATTCACTAGATAGCAGCAGAATACTGTCCCAAGTGTTATTTGATCTTAAAAATGTAAAGCGGATTATTACTTGTCACCCCAAGTCTTTCTCATTGTACACTATAATTGCAAAGAATCCTGAGCCCGAGTCATGTTCAGGGTCAACAACAATGAGGTTAAAGATATGTTTATATATTATTTTTAATTTCTAGTATTTGTAGTGAGTTTTTTTATGTACGCCATAATGAAGTAAGAATTTGGGAGTTTATATAAATGTTATTTTAAAATGAAAGTATGTTTATTAATTTATTATGTTAATATATAAACAGGAATGATGTATTTAAAATTTATATTTTGACATTTTTCCATCCATCAATTTATTTTCAACATACAGTTTTGAATATTTACAGTTAGACAATCAAATCCCTCTTGAGACTGTGCTGTACTTATCCAAATGTTTCTACAAAATAATACAAGTAATCTAAAAAGGGTGTTAAATCTGACAGGATAGTTGAATTATCAAAATGCACTTAAGTTTTATTTAAAATACATTTGAAAATGCTAAACATAAAAAAAACAACAGATCAAGTAAAAGGCGCAATAAAATGCAGCTGTAGTTGGCTAATCAACACATTTTCTTTACTGAGAAAGTACAAACAGTAAACTAAAAGAAGTCAAATGTCGATGTGTAGACAGGAGGCAAATTAATCTTTCTGTAAAGGTTTATCCTTTGGAATACTGATCTTTGCAAACTACTGTATCTCTATACTCATGCATAACATAGCATCAGTCTTTTGATGAGTAAACATACAGTATCTAACAGTTTATTGATTTCTGCCTACAATCTCTGTGTAGATACAGTATATGTGATACTGAGGGAGCTTCAAGAAACAACAGTCTTTCTATAAATCGAAAATAAAGCTTTTCATAGTGTATGAAACCACTTGGTGTTAACTGAAGTGGCTTCATTGGATAGTTAGACTTAACTGAGTCTAGCATAATTCAGACTGCCAAGCCCACTTGTGATGCTGGCCATAAATTGTATCCTCCAGCTATATCCTTGTAACAACATTTTCTTAACATACACGGATTTGAATAATGGACAATTTTAGTGTCATATTATTTGAAGCCATTGGTCATTTTCTACCAAGTGGTAAAAAACATAAAAACAAATGATAATATATGAAATAAGGTTCAAGATTTGCCTTGCATAAGCATTAATTGAGATTGGTTTTGTGACGAGTTACCTTTTTTCTCTCTAAAGAATGATTTCAGAATTCAGGCTTCATGACTGTTTCTTTTCACTGCAGAACAATTAGTCAGGATGATGTTTCAAGTATGAAAATGTAATTGTTATTTCTTATAAAGGTAAAATCAGCCATTAAGCAAATTTGATTAGTGTATATATGCATTAGTGTTACTAAAGAAACTATATTTTAAGTATGACAGAATAACTTTGCTTCATTATGTTTTAGCTGCTTAGTGAAGAGAGCCATGGACACACATTTCACCCCTTTGATGTGTATCATTTTTGTGAATATTTATTCACTAATTTTTATTATGGTGTGGTATAGCGGGTCTCTGGTTAGGAAATCAGAGTCAATTTTTAAATAAATGATTGCGCCTCAGAAAAAACCAGGCACCAAAAGGGTGTGGGTGTGCACAAGTGTGATTCACTCTGTGGTTAATTGGGGTACTGGCTGACCGCACTGCATACACATGAGGAGTGGAATAGATCAGTCAGGTGCCTAAATGATGTTGCAGAAAGCGCAGCTCCTCACACCTGTGACTAATTAGGCAGTTGAATAAAAGGAGCCTGCATGGGACTGAAGGGGGTGAAAACAAAAGGGAAAAAGAAGAAAAGGAAAAGACTGAAGAACAGAGGTTAAAGAAGGAATAGACAGGTAGGTGCGAGAGAGAGATGTCAGGCAACTTGGAGGAAGTACCTTGAGAGGAGCATGCGTCCAATGATGGGGGATTATGCCTTATTAGGCATTTGTTTTGTAGCATATGCAAATGCCTCTTTGTTTGTAGGGCCCCAGGATGCTTGCCCAAGTCACCCTGATTATGGATCTGGCCATGATTGTGCTGGGAGGACTGGAGGTGGCCACTTCAACTGAGCGTGTTTAGGGAGCAGGACTGACCAGGTTCTTATTCCCACGTAAGTTCAGGAAGACAGTGGGAGATGGATAAAATGAGGCTTGCTTCCGTGTAAGTCCAGGAAGCTAGCGGGAGTTGGGGAGGCTTGGAAAGGGAGCTGAGCCCGCGGATAGACATAGCAACTTGGGCCTTGGAATGAGGACTGGATTGGGAGCCCAAATAGTCCTAATATTGTTTTCAAATGTTTGCTTGTTTCTTTTTCAGCTGGTTACATTTGATATAATTAAAACATACTTTTGTAATATATATATCAAGTTTATATCGCATTAGGTTAATTATAACAGCACTGATAAATAATTTGTCTTTATTGTGCTAACTTTTACAAGTACCATACATTTACAGACTGTTATAGACTCAGATCAAATGCATGTTTTTATTATAGCAAATATGTCAGTTTGAAAATGAAACACGGAAGCACACACATGAATGCAAATGTCTTTATTTTGTGCCAACTGATATTTGGACTTTATAGACTTCATAGACTTAATAGACTATACACATTCACAGTCATCTGAATTATTTCTTTTCATTCAATTTTATTCTTGGATGAAAACCATGTTGTTTCGTTACTGTGAATGTGAAGTACAAATATTGTTTTGAAATTGTGCTTTATCCACTGTATTTCTTTAAAAAGGCTTTTTATTTAGATTTGATTGGAAAGGTTTATAATTGTGATTGATTTGGGGTAGGCAGTGGTTCTGGACATCATGTTGCTGTTAGTACCTTTTGGTGAAAACTTTTTCTCATATTAGTTATATTTGTGTTGCATATGCAAATGCCCCTTGTGTGCAGGGCCCCAGGATGCTCACCCAAGTCACCCTGATGATAGATCTGGCCATGATAGTGATGTACATGTTTTTCTGGTAAATGTGTTGTAATTTTACCTTTAGATTTGTTATGGCTTGCTGCTAACATAAAACTCAGTATATAACACTAAAGATTATGTACATATTTTCTGTTCATATTGCATAGGTATTGTTTACCTTATGCCCTGAACGGAGAACAAACATGTTTGATCTTATTGCATGATAGGTAAAATCAATTTTATCGTACAGGCCCGTTATATTTAAATGAACAATGAATGGTTCTTCCTCTTGATCTTGTTGTTTTTTATTAACAGTAAAAGTACCTTGTTAACAATAGGAATCATTACATTTAAAAGGCAAACAGGCGATTTTTGATAGTTTTAAATTTAACAATCCTGTTGATTGTTGTTTGGTTGTAGATGTCCCGAAGTGCTGATGCCAGTGAACGACATGCTATCCTGTTGACATTGTCATAAATTGACCTTTCAAGAAAGACTACATTCAAGTAAGCATGATCTTGTCAATACAGAAGACATTCTCAGGAATTGTGGAACAATGAAACAAAATCAGATGTGTAACTGCCATGCAATTTGTACTTTATGTGATCTCGGAAATCATTTCAGAGCTTCTACCAGTAAATGTGAAGATAAATAGAAGTAAGTGCTGGGCAATCTGATTAAATCTTTGATTTTCCTAGCATGATTTGTTACATTTTGTAAATGTCATATTTAGAGAAAGAATACTGGATTTGTAATATTGTGTACTGGAAAAATGTTGGACATAATTGTGACATTTACATCCAACAGCTAGACATTCAGAAGTAATTATGAATACTGTACAAAGGCATATGATCTACAATGGAACGCTTACAGTATTCTTGTTAAACATGCTGGAAAGTAAAGTCAGTATATGCTGAAACTGCATTTGTTACAGAACTTCCTTATGACAAATTTGGTTAAAATTAACTGAATATTTTCCATTGTGCTTCAACTTTATGTTACTTCTGTTTGCATCAGTAAATAATTAAATATGTTTTTTATTATAAGATGGACTTCTAAAATACCAGTTTGATCTATGTTTAGACTATATAAATACTAACATGATGTTTAATGTTAATCACTAATATATAATATGAATTGCTGGGTGTTTTGGATTTTCTTGTTGCTTTGTGATAAACACTTCAACTTTTCCCCCACAATATTACTCTTTTATTTTCAATTATATTTGTAAATGTTGTATAAATAGTTGTTTGAATGTATATCTTCCTAGCACTACACACAAAGCTCTATTTCACATCAAATTAAGTAACACAGAGAAGATTCTGGATATTAGTGCATTGTTTGGCATTGAGCTATCTACTATTTATGCTTTATGAGCAAATAAAGACAAGATTGCATGCAGGAAAATTATCATCTAATTTAACGCTGGGCAATTGAAAAAGTGGAGAGGTGGTTTTCAGTGGTTAATATATTAAAATCAATTTTGTATTGCACTATGCCTAATAATTATTTAGGCTGAGCCTAACAGCTTGTACGACGGTTTTGTCAATAAACATGATCTAGCATCAAGAGATGAATTTAATGTAAGCTGTGGTTGCTATGTGGTATACTTATCTGTAACATTTTAAATAGTGACTGACACTGTTTATTTAAAAGTGTTTAGATAAAAATATACATATGTTTACACATTAAATAATTATATTTGAAATCAATTTAAATTAAAGTTATGGGCTTATCTCATGAGCTAAGTTTATTCAAAATGTATCTAAAATGTTATATTAACACATTAAAAAGTCTTGTATGTACATTTTCCTTTGTTACATGATCAAACATTTAATGACGTGAATCCATTGTCCTGTGCTCTAGTACTATACATGAAGTATATCACAATGTTTCTTAGTCTAGCTAACCTGTGCACAGGATACATTTATTTATTAGTGTGGTCTTAAGGTAAACTCTCTCTTGACCATATTTTATAGACCTGTATAATTTGTGCAGTCTGCAGCAGATTGTAGGAATTACTGATGAACCTAGAGATTTATTTTAAATGGCTAGTATTTGCTTATGGGCGGCGCGGTGGCACAGTGGGTAGCGCTGCTGCCTCGCAGTTGGGAGATCTGGGGACCTGGGTTCGCTTCCCGGGTCCTCCCTGCGTGGAGTTTGCATGTTCTCCCTGTGTCTGCGTGGGTTTCCTCCGGGCGCTCCGGTTTCCTCCCACAGTCCAAAGATATGCAGGTTAGGTGGATTGGCGATTCTAAATTGGCCCTAGTGTGTGTTTGTGTGTGTCCTGCGGTGGGTTGGCACCCTGCCCGGGATTGGTTCCTGCCTTGTGCCCTGTGTTGGCTGGGATTGGCTCCAGCAGACCCCCGTGACCCTGTGTTCGGATTCAGCGGGTTGGACAATGGATGGATGGATAGTATTTGCTGATTGGATTTTCGTATTGTTGTTTGGTTAGTTTCATTTTTATAAATTACTGTGTATATATACCTTTTCATCAGTCTCTGAACTTAGCCGCAGCATTTTAATTGACTGGCAGTTCATTCAAATTCATTACTGTGGGGTCAGCTTTTGTTTTATTAAATATGACAATTTTTTAAGTTAGTAAATGTTAGCTTCTAATTATTCTTAGTCTCTTTTTAATATATATATATTTTGTCACTTGTCAGAGAGCTATCAGATACGTGTTTCATTAATGTATGGATTGGAATTATAATTAATACTAGGACATATGTATTTTATTGGATCTGACATATATTGCAGTTTTAAGGTGTTTGTTTTGTAGTACCTATTTTTACCAAAGTAAAAGTATGCATGTTTTCTTAACAGAATCTTATTTTTATTGTTAAAAACATTTTAGGCAGCTGTTGGAGAAACTCTGCTACAACCCTGTTTCTAAAATAGCTGTGACACTGTATAAGAAAATAAGACAAAGGAGACCCAGAACTGTTGAGCAGCTGAAATCATATATCAGGCAAGAATGGGACATTCACTTTCAAAACTAGAGCGATTGGTCTCCTCAGCTCACAAAATATTTACAGAGTGTTAAAAGAAGAACTGATTATACACAGTGGTAAACATGCCCTGTACCAACTTTTCTGAAATGTGTTGCTAGCATGAAAATCAAAATGAGCATATATTTTTCAAAAAACAATAACATTTTTTAGTGTCAACATCTGATATGTTGCCTTTGTACTATTTTCAATTAAAAACAGTGTTTACATGATTTGCAAATCATTACATTCTCTTTTCATTTATATTTTACACAGTGTCCCAAATTTTTTGGAAATGGGGTTGTATCAGTGGATTAGGTAAGGCTGTTTTGTATTTTGACAGATATGTATTTATCTATTGTAGTAATTAATCAGTCTGATTTTGATCATTCTTATCTTTTAATTTTTGTAAAAATTTTTGTTTTTCTAAGAAACTCAGCAATAAGGAATAATCTTGGAGTGCAACCCCTGGTTTTCTGGTTTGATAAGAACCACTTAAGATAGTTTGGGAATGTAGTAGGGACGCCCTATGCATAGGCATCTCCCACTAGGAGAATTATTGGCATGGCCAAACTGAAAAATATCCAGAGGCAAACTCTGAACATGATCTAGTGGCAATATCTCTTAACTGGCCTTGGAACACTTGGAAATCTGCCCAGGAGGCGCTGAAAAAAGTTATTATGTAGCAGTAGTTAGTAGTAATAATTGTATTATTGCATGTACAGTGAAATTGTTATTTGAATGTCCAGCCCACAGGTATACTGTTGACTTTTCTATTAAGCTAGGGATATTAGCACTGTGACCTTTACCAGGAGTGACAATGGTAAGTTACAAGAATTTCCCCCACTAAATTTTATTTTTGAAACTATATATTGGTAATTAAGATTGTTGAATAATTGTTGTTTTTTACAGAACCCCATAGGAGTCAGGCAGAAAAAAAAATCTGTTCTAACAAATTATTTATCCATTCAAATTATTAACTCATTTGAATGGATTATTTTTATTTTTTTCTTATTTCAGTAACTATTTATTTTTCCTGGTATGCAGTTTAGTGAACCGGAACCAGAAGAGTATAGCCAGGACAGTCTATTGTACGCTGTTCAGTGCCATTAACAACTAGATTTTCAACTTGCCTTTTCTTCAATTAACATTTCCACCATTGACTCCAGAATATCATGTTCTTGGAAAAAATTCCATAAATTCATTCTTGTAACTTTTCCTGCATTTAAAACTTATTTCAGGACTTCTCAAAAGAATTGTTTCAACTGTGGTGGTCTTACAACTAGATCCTCTTCTGGTTCACTGATTTTAACACACATCTTACAGTTCACTTATGGTTCACTGAATTGTATGCTAGGAAAACTGTGTGGAGCTCCATAATAAGAACTGGACTGCAAGTCTGTTTGAATGAATGAATGTGGAATGGGGCTCTGTACTACTGAAATATGAGTCTGGGGGAAAAAAATCTAAATAATCCATTCGAACGAGTTTTGTAGTTCATTCGAACAAGTTAATAATTTGTTCGAAAGAGTTATGTAATCCGTTTGAACGAGTTAAGAATTTTGGCAACATTTTTGTTAATTTTTATTCCTCTTTTTTTAAATATTTTTACTTTTGAAATGCACATTTCAATGGTATACCAATAAATTAAACAAAAAATAATAAACTAATAGATACAATTGTTTACTTCAAAATCAACATAAAGAAAACCAAAGAAAAATAGAAATACGAAGAAAAAAACAAAACTATATTTAGCCTCCACCTAAAAGAAAGAGAAAAAGAAGAGAGACACAAGCAAAAAATAATCCATCTAAATTTTGAAACATAATAGAACAATTACTAGGATAAGAAAGTTAATCACAGGCCTAGCTTGCTTATTCTATAGTAATATAAATGATTTTTGTCATGTTGTAAAATGATTTTGGACATATTTTTCCAATTTGAGATAATATAAAATGTCTCCTAAGTTAAAGAAGATGTGTTAGGATTCTTTCAGTAAAGTAAGCTATGTCTATGTGGTAATAGTGTGCTATAGGATATTACACGTTTATCCTTATGCATGTTACATTTATCCCAATGAACTTTAACCACATCAAGGAGTACACCAAAGAATCTATTAGGAGCAATTGTGACACCAAGGCTATGTGGGAAATATGTAAAGATGTTTGTTCAAAATGGTGTTAATTTATCACATTCTGAAAACATGTGACCTAGTGATACTGGAGCTAGATGTCAATGCTTGCAGTTTTGTTTTTTTTTTCATTTTATTTGAAAAAAATAACATACAATTAAGTCAAATGTTTACAACAAAAGACTATAGTCAAAGTAGAAACAGAAGAAATGAAAATAATACATCAGGATCTTAAAAAAGAAAGCAGGAACAAAAAAAGACAAAAACAAACAAAACAGAATTCTGCTCCCACCTGAGAGAGAGAGAAAGAGGAGAGCCAAAACCATGGGCAAAAATAGTTAGATAAAGAAGGGGATATGTCCTTTTCCCCCAATATAAATGCTTATTTACAATTGTGGGGGTAAAAAGCATAGATAAGTAGTAACTTGCTCCCCTCGCCAGTCCTCCTCTCATTTTTCCTCCTTAAATGAGGCAAGATCACACTTCACAACGTTCCAGTCCTCTTATTTAGAAGTGTATGAAACTCCTTTAATATTCAGTTGCTTATAGTTACATTGCAGCAGAGGTAAAAAGTTTCCTCTTTTTCCTTCAGGAGACTGATTAACATCATTTTTACACAATTGTTTACAAGATAAAGGTGATTGATAAAAGATTTGTAGTTGAATTATGGAATGCATGGCACATGTACAACTAGAGTGTATTCTATGAATCAAATGATTTACACTCCTTTTCTGAGATGCTAGTTGAATGGTTCCTTTCCCTCTGTTCCCTAAGATCATTAAAGGGTAGATGTTTTGAAATAGATTTATATATAGTATATTATTAATGTGGACTGAGGCTTCCTGGCTAGTGTGAAGTAGCTTAATCCATGAAGATCCACATTGGAGCCACGCCCAAATGTGTACAGTGCAGTAAATAGATAATCCCAACTGACATTCAAAAATAGTAAGACCTCTGGTGAGTCAGATTTTGTGGGCGTGTATAATATATATTAAACAGGCGGCAAAGGTCTGAGACTGAGTATCTGCCGTTAATAAATCTGATTCGGTCTTGTGATATTATTCAGGTAGACACTTTCTCAGGACTTGTGATGTTATTCAAGGAAGCACTTTCTCAGTCCTTCTGGCCAAGACTTTGACTGGTATATTAACATTGAGTGAAATTAGTCTATATGGTGTACATTGAAGTAATTGTTTTTTTGAAAATTGGTTATTAATACTTTGTGGAATCTTTGGGGTAAAATTTTGTTTTTTCTAGATTCTGTGAACATTTTAATACAGTAGCTGTGCTAACTTACTTGAATTTTTTTATAAAATTCCACTGGATAGCCACCCGGGAATGCAGCTGTCTGTTTCACTTTGGAGTTAGTTTATAGCATCCGGTAATTATAAAAGTGTCAGTGGTTTATCAAGTTCTTATTTGTATTTTATTTAAAAAAAAACTTTTGTATCATCATCTTCACACTGTGATTAAAAATAAGGACTTATAGTATTCTTTATATGTGTTGGTTATTTCTTTATGCTACTTGATTTTATTTCCTGATGCGTTGGTAATTTCTATTATTGCATTGTAAACTTTCTGCTTATTGATTTGTTCAGCTAAAATCTTACCAGCCTTCTCTCCATGTTGAAAATAATGATTTTGCAATTTAAAAAAGTTTTTCAGTTTCTCTTGTCAAGAAATTAAATTGTACATACTTTTCCTATAGAAAACCTCATTAGGAAAAGTCGAATATTTGTGATCTATTTTGGAATTCTATGTAATCAGGTCTGATACCTTCTCCTAGTCTCTAGTTTATCTTTTTGAGAGAGATGCAAAATTATTTCTCCTCTTAAAACTGCCTTCATCATTTGTTAGAGTGTTCCTGCAGAATGTACTATGTATGCTGTGGTCTCTAATAAATGATAGATTTTGTTTAGAGGTAAGTTTTCATATATTTGTGACAGGGGATTAAGACAGCAGTTTGGAGCTTAGTATGTAGGGCATAGAGATGTAAGCTCCAAAATAAGAGGAGTGTTTTTTTTTAAGATGACAATAGCGACACACCTACAAAATTAGATAGTAGGCAGGAAATTATCAATGAAGAAATAATCAGTTATTCAGTAACAATGATGTACTGGTGAGAATGAAGGAATATTCTATTGAATTCAGATTAGAAAGGCCCACAGGTCTGAAAGATTATGACTGCAATGAAATGTGTCTTTACAGTTTTAGATGTTATAGTTGCTGTTGTCGATGGCCTTTCCAAGTCTGAATTTAAAATGCAATAAAAAATCCCCAGCCATTACAGTTTCATGAACGCTAAAGTTAGGAACCAACAGAAACCCATGCAAATACATTTTGCATACATTCTCTGTCATCCACACTATGTACATATGTGTTTATCAGAGTTGCTTTAGATTTGAATAAATTTCCCCACCACAGTGACATACTGTAGTGCTCTTCAGGATTGGGCATTACATTGTTTTATACAGTTTTACCTTGGACACACCTTCTGGTTGTGGGCAGTACTGCAGTTTCTTTGGAGATTCATACATACCATTTCAGTCCTCTTGTTGCTAGTAAAATCACATCTTTTGAGCTACCAGTGATCAGTCAGATGCTGTTTTCAGCAAGATGAATGCATGGCTTTTCATATATAGTCTATCTCTGCTTCTGAGCTTGCTATTCCTGCAGACAATTTTCCACCCTTCCAGTCTGGCACAGTTACCCTTCACAGTAAAGGAATTACTTCAACCTCTGTTATAGCCACTCCATATAAAGCTATGGGTTCCTGCTATGGACATCCAACTGTATGGCCATGTTGAGAGCTATAAGCTTGATAAGAGATGACTTGGATCTGACAAGGTTTTTAAATAAAGGAATAAAGGTACTGACTTTAGTTTCATGGGTGCTTTTTTTTTGCTCCTGCAAAGGATAGTGAAGACAGCAGAGAATATTATTGGGGTGCCTCTTCCTTCACTACAGGACATATTTTACAAATGCAGTGTCCGCAAGGCCTACAGCATTGTGCAGGACCCCTTACACCCCTCACATGGACTTTTCACACTTCTGCCATCCAAGAGAAGATATTGCAGCATCAAAGCCAGATCTGCCAGGCTGCAGGAGAGTTTTTACCCCCAAGCTGTTAGACTCCTTAACACCAGGCTGCCCCCTAGGACCTTCCACACGGCCTCAACCACCTCTAAAAACAGAACTTTTATACATGCGAGCCACTGTCCTGCAAAGACAAGTGTGCATGTAGAGAAGAACTGAAAAAAATCTCCTACTGACCTTTAAGTATTTTGACACTCTTGTTATCCTTCTGCTGTGAAACATTCTGACCTGTCATTGTTTACACATGTCTTAAACAACTATTATCATACACTGATAATTTCTGTATTATCTATACCTATTATTTATTATTTATTTATTATATTACATATCTTACACATCAATATTGCTGCTACTTCTTTGTCTTGTCTTTGCGCAATGTCTTGTTTGTGTTTTAATTTTAATTTAAATTTTAATTCTATTTTTAAATTATTATTTGCACATCATGTTGAAACACTGTGGACCCTGAGCTTCGCAATTTCGTCTGTCTGTATACTTGTATATGGTTGAGATGACAATACAGTTCACTTTGACTTTGACTTTGCTTATAAGCCCACCCATTCAGCTGACAATTAGTGCAAAGTTCTGTCCATCAATATTACTCATCCTTGTGTTATAGTCCTTTGTTCAAACTTGGGTATACAGCTGGCACCTCTGATGGATGTCCCTAGTTTAGTACTGATCATCTTATCAGTTAAGGCTGTTAGTCTGGATTCCAACAGATGGCTCCACCATGGAAGTAGAACCTTTTTAGTTGGCAATATGAGTGTCTGACAGAAGTTTTTTAAGCCAGGAGTTTTGTTCTAGCCTTTGTAAAAATGGATAATGTCAGTCTATCCAACACTATATATAACTTTGCATGTGAGTAATAAATTAATTCCTGTCTGATTTGAACTGTTTATGTAACTTGGTGGTGCAGTTGTTTTACAGCTCCAGGAGACCTGAATTAGATCCATCCTATCCTGCTTCCCCAGTCACTCTATGTGTAGAGTTTGCATGATCTCATTGTGTCTTGATAGGTTTTCTCTGGGTACTTCTGATTTTACCTCCATGTCCTGAAGACATTACAAACTCTTAGGATATTAGTTATTTTAAAAGTGATGTGTATTTACAATGCTGAGTATCCATAGCGAAGTGCCCTCAATGGCTGATGAAGTACTGTATGTATCTTAAATTGGCATCCTTTCTGGGGTTTATTTCTGCCTTGTGGTCAGTGCTGCCAATACCTGAAAAATAAAACCGTAATTCTTTACATTAATGGAAAAAAATCTAAGATGTGTTTATGTTCTTTTTAGTAAATGTGTACCAAGTGTGTATTAAATATGATTATTATTATTAAATGTGTTAATTATTATTATTTTTTAAATAACAGACCCCAAAGCTGCTAAAATGCTCCAGTGTTTTTTTGCACACCTGGAACACACTAAATCAGCAGCTGCAAGCTTTGTACAGCTAAGCTATACTTCTGTCTTGTTTAATAATCAGTATATCTGTGCTGCATGACAGTTTTCCAATAGCTTCATGTTTAATAACGGCATGTTGCGTGCTGCTGTTCTGACATTAGTTTTACCGTGGAAGAACAGACCAGTATTCATGACATTCAGAGTCTGTCTTGTCTTATGAAATCTTCTTGTTCAGCACAATGTCAACATGCTATTGAATCACAGCCTGTTTTAAACCACTAAGCACGTGTTCTGTCTGTTAAACACTACCCAGGATTTTCCCTTCATCTAGCAATTCCTGTATTTTCAGTGTTTGTGGTTAGTTGTTGTGTTTTTGTTATTTTTTTACCTCCTTTCCTTCTTTCTTCTGCTGTCTTCTTTGCAGAAATATGTAACAGCAGCTGAAAAGAGCTAAAGCTTGATTACTGTGTGGCAGTTAAGCAAACCCCTTGAGACACTTAGGTTACCGTTTCTGCATCCTGCACCATTAGCAGGTTACCTTAAAATAACAGCCTGCCATCTGGCATAGAGAAGGGGGCAAAGGAGAGATGTCAGGGTACAATTTCTATTTTCCAATTAAATGCTAATTGTCAGACATCATTTTTAGGTTGTATTTTTGGTGCAATAGCATGGGAAATATTTAGCATTTGTAATGTACTGTACAATCTTGCTGTTCCATAGCTACACTCATAGTAACCTCTTTCACAATGTCAGTTTTTGATTAACTTGCCATATAAGTACTGTATTGATTGTTGTTTTACTTATTATAAATTTTTGATTTTTTCTCAGTTTTAGCCATTATATTTCTAAAGAAGTTACTTGACTATTAGCCTAATACTGTGACTGAAAACATTGCTTAAGATCTACACATTCCATAATGGAGTGCAAACTCCAAACAAGGAATGCCTTGGCTAGCATTTTTATCTGGATCTGCGGGACAGTAGTGATAGCCACTGTATGACCAAGCTGTGTGTATGTATCCTGTGATGGATTTCCTATAGATTCTTTTCAGATGTATGATTCTTTTCAGCTCACAGTAACATCCAGGCAAAGTGAATACAGAATAGAGATGCGCTAATATTTTTTCAAACATGTGATTTAATAAGTAAAATTGCATACAATGTATAGAGCAAATTAATTATTTTTTAAATTTGTATAATTGCTTCCATAATTCATTAAGATGCTCAAATCATACCCTATTATGAACTAGTGCTCTGTCTGGGGTTTGCTTTTTCCTTGTGCCCAATACTTGCTGGGATTTGCTCTAATTTACCCGTGTTCCAGCTCTGGATTAGCAGGTTAAAAGATTGAAAGATTAATGGATGTTTAAATCATTATGAAATTAAACAGAAACAAAAACAATCTGTTTTTTTAAATCATGAAGGGTTTTGATAGCATAAATATTTTAACCCTTCATCAGATTATTATTTCCAGGGCAGGTTATTTATTCAAAGATTCTCTTACTTAATTGTGATATGCTGTATGTTCTATCTTGTTAATGAAACTTTCACGTTCTCCTAAAAAGGGTCAGGTTCATTACTTTAACTTGTTTATTGTCCGTATTCAGAGACGTTCGTGAACCGAGGTTCCACTGTATATTTTTCTTGAAGTGAATGACAATTCATATAAATAAAAGTATAAATAATACAATATAGTAAATATTTTATGGAATATGTTCCAGCCTGTAACCCTGAATTGGGCAAAGTGGTTATGGGTAATCAAATACATGCATTAACATTGGCTTCCTTATAATATGTAAGAATATAACAAAACTGAGATGTACAAGTTTTAGTTCTTGGGATTCTTGATGAATTAAGTAGAAATGGTTAAAATGTATTTTTATCATGTTAATGTGGGTCAGCATTGGGATGCATTATGCTGAGTCATTTCTTGTCCATTGCATTTTACATTATGTTTGGATGTTTTGAAGTATTTCTTCTATAAGGCAAAATACAATGTTTTGGTTTAATTAACAAACTACAGCAACTGTGTAGGAACAATGCACAGACCTGCTTTTAAGAAAATGTTAAACTACCAATGGCATTACAATCCAAAATTTTTCATCTTTTTTTCAATAAGACTTTATTTTTCAAGATTTATAATAATTAATTTTAAAATGTGAATTGTTTTGTACAAAACCAGCACTTAAAGGTAACTCTGAGCTTAATTCAAAAGTTTCAAGAGTGACTACAGTAGGCAAGCCTGCCTTAGATCACCCATTCCTTATGAACTTAAAAACTTGACTCCGTTTGAATCCATAGATGGCTTAATAAATGTAGTGTTTTTCAGTTTTCAGAATCTTTAATGAAAGTAAATGGTATAAATATGTTGGTCAATGTTGTACTGAAAGTGTAAAGCTTTTTGAGGCTGCATATGAGCTGCCACAAGGTAAAATTATATAACAGGTGTGGAAATAATCACAAAGAGAAATATGAAGGTTTGGGGTGACCACCATATATACTTGGAAAAAAAGATTAAAATGAAGCCGTATGTAAACAGTACTGAAGTACATTGAACAAGATGGCATTTATATGGTGGGTTAGCAGGAAGGGGTTTGTCTCTGGGTTGTGGAATTCAAAGTGAGATCAGAAGGGCTGGATTTCTCTCCGTGGGTCTGCAGAAGAGGAAAGAGAGAAGACATTCTCTTCCCCCTGGGGGGGGTACCTTTATACTTATTTAAGCTGCCTCTCATGCACAAATGTGTGAGAAAGGCTAAATGAATATAAGTTTAATTGAAAGCATATTATGAAATTTCCTATCATAATTTTGTTTATTTTAAACACATAGCTGCTTTTAAAATTAAATTGACAAATAATATAAAAATTATTTTACAGGGTAATTTTTTGTATTTTTTGAAGCGTTTCACCTCTGTTACAATGTGATAAATGCGTTTTTCAAATATCCTATTTTGTTTTTATGTTTAAAATTTCCAGTGATTTAAGAAGAAATGTCAAAATTAGCAATTCTTACCTTCCAAGTTTTAGTGGAATAGAAAAAATCCTTTAGTTATCTAAGTGTATAATATAATTTTTAAATACAATTGATTTTTTTCGTTGGTGCACAATGCATATGACTTCTTTAAGAATAAAGCCTTTCTTCTTTATATATGAAAAGAGCTATTAAATATTTGAAACAAATTAATAAATATTTCTGTGTCTTGATACATACAGTATACTGACTGAGATAATTAATACTCTGTCTTTAGTGCTGTGATGAGGTTATCACTTATTCTTTGTTCAGGTGATTTGTATTGATGTGAACTTCATATCTAGTAATTCATTGTTATTAGATGAATCTTATCTGACATTTCCCAGCTTAGATGTTGTAAAAGTGCTAAAGTATGACCAGTAAAATATGAATATGAAATTAATACTTTTTTATTTTGAATATAGCTTAATTTATGTGTGGACAAAAACACATAACATGAATTCTTTAAAACATATCTGGAATGAATAATTATAGAACTTCCTGAAAAGTAAATCTGTTAAGTGTTTTACTTGAACTGACAAATTCTACTGTGCTTGCAGTTTCTCAGCAGCAGAATTCATCCCAGTACTGCTATTTCTGTTAAATGCTCCTGTTCCATTCATTGTATTCTGCAGATCATAAACTCAACAAACTTTTTCACTAGGCTGTATTACATGTTTAACGTCAGCACTATCCTACAAGAAAATTATTCTGTTTTACTAAAAAATCTGAAGAGTCAAAAGCTTAATTACGATGTAAATTGAGATTCTAACAAGTAATGAACATCTAGCTCCATTCATTGATGAACCCCTATTTGCATATGACCAAAAAAGGGCTCATTAATGCTAGTCATTTTGCCCTAAATCCATTGGGATATGACATATGAAGGCTTTGATAAGCCTGTGTCTATTTGGTAGAGGACAGGGGCTGGTGATGTCAATTTATATTTGTAACAGAGTCACACTTGTAAGATATTTTGTGCTATTCATCTGCTTTTGTAGTTCTGTCCTACAGAGTTTCTTGTGTAAATATTCAATAAGCAGGATAATAATAATAATAATAATAGTAATTCATTACATTTATATAGCGCTTTTCTCAGTACTCAAAGCACTATCCACACAGGGATGCCATTTCTCCAGTGAAAGAGAAGATCTGGAACTGCAGTATATCTAAAACAATACAGATATTCTTTTGCTCTTAATGCCTATATGTACAACATAAGTACGAGGCTTTCTCAACATTCTAAATATAAGAAATATCAGTGAACTTGCAAATGGGTACTTCATGAATAAATTTCTTGGACCATAAGTTTACTGAAAACTGTAAACCCCTCTAGCTCTTTTCCCATCATCTCTATCCTATAGCCTAATCACTGTATTGCTTTTCCATATTTCCATTCCCAATCATCATTCTTGGGATTCATCCTGCATCCTTTAACAGAACACTTAAACAAGACAACCTAAAACAGAATATAACAGGGTAATAAAATCTGAAAATAAATAATTTTGGGATTACTATTTGTCTCAGTGTACTACTGAAAATTGCTAAAATCTTGTTTGTAACATTCAACAGTTAAAGTGGAACTTTACAGTAACATAACAATGGCTAATAAAATTAAGTTGACAGTCAATAGTTTCATCCTGTAAATTAAGTTTATTGTCAGAATTAACTAAAACATCCTACTTGAGCCTATGTGCACATTTTGCTATTCTTGTTTTTAAATCCGTAAATTGGTCTGTATTACTTGTCTGACTCTCAATTTATATCCCAATTAGGCTGTTACTGTTCAGCATTTTTGGTAAAACAGAATCATTTTCCTGTATGACACGGCCAAGCAAGTGCTGATGTTGAAGTAACAGATTTATTTTTAATGCAATTTAGTGTTATGTTTGAGTGATGATGTGTAGGCTGTATACCAAATATACAGTACTTATAAAATGTTGATTGGAGGTGCTGTACACACAGTTATTTCCTACTGTGTTCTTAGCTACAGCATTTCACTTGACTTTTGTGTATTTTGGGCATGTAACTTTTTCTTCTGTAACACATTTGTACAAAATACTGCCCTCAGAGAAAAGCTTTTTATGATCAAACATTTTAACTGGTGACTTGAATGTTAATTAGTAACATGGATAGCAAGTTATCCAGTACTGACAACACTTAAACTGCTGAGAAAATGGAGTGGATTATATTTAATCCTATGGATAGTTTTTAGTGCATGAATTAAACATAAGACACAGTGTACAAAATTAGATTTATCTTAGTAACCTTACACTGTGGAAGAACATTATATTTTGATCTATTTGACATCCCTTCTTGGCATAAAAAGTATTTGTACTGCACAGCATTGTTAAAGAGAACTGATATTCAGGAAATGTCTTTGAAATTAAGTTTCCATGACTGATTATTTGGATTCTGTATGTAAAGATATAAAGGACATGTAAGTAAATCTCTGATGGCATTGACTGTTGACCCTTGCACTAACTCAGATGGCAATATCTTTATAATCTAAAAGTGTTTCCTAAAATAAGTAGATCCCACCACAATAAACCTATTTTTAATGCTGAATCACTTTCTGTTTGAGAAACATAAACAACTACCTTAGACCATCTACTTAGTTTTCTCACCATCCTAATGTTCTTCCACATTCTTTATATTCCATTTACTTAAGACTTGTCCACCTGCCTTCCTGCCGCTTGAGTTGTCCATCTCCCAAGGCTGAACAAAGTTTGCACTGGCAGGTGGTGACTGAGTTCTTCTTAGTGATTTTCACTCTAACTAGTCCAATTTCATTAAAATGTCAAGAGCATCCTGTTAAATAGACAGAGTCTCAATATAGTCTCATTTTATGAGTATCCAGCAGAGATACTGTAGGGTTTCTTGTTTCTACAACAGTTTCATTGTGGCCCACAATGTTTTTACTGTGAGGAATGTTCTCCAAGGTAAGAATTCAAAGTCGCTGACCAAAAAAAATAATTGAATTGTTGCCTTTGTTATTGATCTAGTTAGGCTAAATGATTCAGCCTACCCTCCCTTACACTGAAACATGCCAACAAAAGTTGCACCCATTGATTGATAAGGGCAGAGATGAACTGGAATTATATAGTACCTCTAAGGCTGGACACTTCGAAATGAAAATTTGATTCATAGAAAATCATAGAAAAAATCATATAAAAAATCATATTAGCATTAATTTTCACTCAGTTAAAACATCTTTCACTACCAATAAGTTTACTCTAATCTCAATTCTTTTCTTTCTTATATAATATATGTTTTATATATATCTGGATTTTCTGACCTTAACAAGTTTTCACTAGTGTCCAATTGTTCTTGTGGAAGAATTTGTTTTAAAGTAACAGCTTTGATCCACATGCCCTTCTCATAACGTGTACTTTCAAGTTTCAGACCTCCAGTTGTGTATTCATATCCAATATTTTTATTTCCATTTTTATTTGCCCCCTGCTTGCAATGCTCACCAACCCCCCTGCCTGCGCTTCGCACCAGCAAATTCACATCTCTGTTGCTCGCGTATGTGGATTTCACTTTCACCAAACAACAAAACTTTTAGTTATCGTGGATAGGCCTCTTCATTGAGAAGAAACACTACTTTTCCCTGATGGCAACAGGGATTAGACGATCTTCAAGTCTCCGACTTAAAGTTTAAAGCCAAACAATATCTACTTACTTCTGTCATATCAACTTTGTCCATATATTCAATCTCTTTTCGCTTTTACCTTTTCATCAATGTTGCATTGAATTTTGATTCCGTGTTTGGAATTACAGTACATCGTGACAACACAACGTATAACTGCCCATGAGTGAATATTGTTTCTTTCTCTCTACAAGAAATATGTCTGACAATAGCATTCACACAACTGAGAAATGATTGAACCGTGTGCGTGGTTATGTGGACAGGAGTTTTTCAAATCTCTTTGCATAAGCTCTTGTCTCACGGGGCTTGAAATTTTCACTTTCACCAAACAACAAATCTTTTAATTCTTGCGGTTACGCCTCTTCATTGGGAAGAAACAGTACTTTTTTTTTCCCTGATGGCAACACTAATTAGACATTCTACAAGTCTCCAACTTATAGTTTAAATCCGAACAATGCATTCGATCTCTTTTCGCTGTTCCATTGTTTCACTGAGTAATAATTTCCATTTGTTTGCGCTAATGCGATCTTTACTGTCCTTTTTTTGAGACTTTCGAATTTTAGTATTTCCATTATCTCTAACCTGCTCTGCATGTGTACTGTGCCAACATTTTTGAATTCTTTATGACGTTCTACTTTGTCATCTACTCTTTATCTTTTATTTCCGGCCCTGGGCATGGTTAAATCTCTTGGCACAAAGACTTGTCTCGCGGGACGTGAAAGTGTCTGAGTGAGAAAATCACGTCTCATCTCCTTCCAAGTTTTTTTTTTAATAGAGAGATATATTAAATCTTACATTTACTTCCATTAAATTTCATCTGACACAAACCTTCCGATGCTTGTACTACCATGTCCCTCTCTAAAAATTTAGCTGATTGTACATTATCTACCCTTTCACCTAGTTTGGTATCATTAGAAAACTGAAACAGTCTGTTGATTATATACTTCTCTAGATTGTGAATATTAAAGCTCTGTGGCCCTAGCACTGTTCCCTAAAGGATCATCACCTAATTCTTATAAAGTTCCCCACACCCCTTTTTAACAAACACAGCACAGAGTGAGTGTTAATGGCTGTTTGTCTTATAGCTTAAATGTATCTATGAGCACCCCACAAGCCTGCTGCAGGAGTTCACACAAGAAGAGACTTACTTATCAGCCATGGACTTATTGTTGATGAGTTTGTTCAAAGGTGTGATCACTCCTTTTTACAGCTAAATATTTCTAAGACAATGAATGTGGTTGTAGATCTCATTTGTCCCCCTCCTTCCACTATCTCAACTTTAATTATAGGGGAGACAGTGGAGATGGTAGAGCACTACATATATCTCTGAACAATAATTGATATCAGGCTTAACGTTAATCATAACATAACAAATCTGTAAGAAGGGGCAAAAATGATTTTTCTTTCTAAGGAAACTCAATAGTTTTTAAGCGAACAAATTCATAATGAGTTTTTGTCAGTTCTTTATTGAATCTGTTGGAATTTTTACTTTTATCTGTTGGTTTGGCAACCTCAGTATTAACCACCTCGATGTTATCCCAGAGTGTGATTTGGGCCCAGAATTTATTACGGGTAAACCTGACTCAGATGCAGTGTTAGTGTAATGATCCGCTTTACAGTATTAAGCCCAAATAACTCTCAGGACCATTTTCTACTGCCATCTAGTGCATGAAATAACAACATGCTGCAAAAAAAATCAGATATTTATGCCACTGTATGTTAACTCATTAATATACATGAGTGGGGCACAGCCTACAACCAAAAATACAATGGCAAACAAAAAGCTGTAAAGCCAGTTTTGTTTTGTTTTTTGTTAGTTTTGTCAGCTTTTTAATGTAAGTAAATTACAGTACAAATAGATGCGAAATTGACATATTTATTATAAAATTTTTAAAACAGCTTATTCGAGAAGCATGGATATCAATAAAAAACAGACCGCTACCCAACCTAAGACAATCCCCCCACTCACCCATGCTTCCGCCAAGTCCTGGAGCATCAAGGAAAAAGAAAAAGTTTAAATGACATTAGTCTTTGCTTTCCGAACACTTTTCACTGAACACCACCTTTCGAGAGATCTCATGGAAGCATTATTAATTCTAGCTGACTTTAGCTCTAAATGGCCTAATTCATAAAATCAGGCATACCACTGCCTAATGAAGTTGAAGTTGTGTATATTGGTTGATAGGATTTCTTGAACATAGCTTCACATTTTTAAATCTATTATTCCAGCAGTAATGGTGAGTAGTATTTTTAATTTCAAGATCCTGGGATACAAACTGAAACTGAACCACTGCCTGAATTGAAAAATAGCGATGATGATATGAATTGGTCATCAGGTGTTGATACTAGGGAATCCATTCCCGGACTGGTTTTTCCATTCCCGGGAATTTGGGATCCCGCATGACACAGTACACGGGCATCTCACATGTGAATGGTTTTAGAGCGGGCGACACTTATTTTTAATAAAACTACTGCAATATGTTGACATCAATAAAAGACTAACCTTAACTACAAGCAGTTCATGCTGTCATATAAGTACATGTATCTAGTTAGTTGCGGTAATAAGAGCATAGAAAGCACAACGTGTCGAGCATGCGGTCGTCCAGGCGAGAGTGCACCTTCGTGCAGAGTATGCCAGCCGCTGAGAAAGCACGCTCTGCTTCCACTGAAGTAGGCGGCACAGTCATCAAATACTGATACACTTGTTCTAAACAATGCCCGCGCTTGCAGTTGCTCTGAAACATCGCTGTTTCAGCTTTTACTGATGCATCCAGTTTCTTGTCATCATTCTGTGATGGCAAGTTTCTTGGCACAGATAATGCAGATGCAACAGAATGACGCATTGCAATTTCAAGTTGCTGTTCAAAGCTGTTGTCTGAAGTGCAAGCTGCAGCAATGGCGCCACCTTAATTATTTTCAACTATAACTCTGTTATTTCTTGATCGATTTTTACACGCTATATATGCCAGCTTGGCCATTCCTGTTCAGCTAGGAATTCCAGCAGTTTCTAATTCCCGGGAATGCGGGAATGGGAAACGTCTGGGAATCCTGGACTCCCAGTAATCGAGAGCCCGGGAATAGATTCCCTAGTTGATACGGTATTGAAAATGATGCATACAGCACAGTACCCCATATTATGCCTGGTGACTTTAATTCCATGAAGCTTCACTGTAGTGTGATAGTTCTGTTTGGCAAAAAGGCAAAATGGTTGTGATCAAATGCAAGGACAAGAAAGACATTGGCCCCCTAAGCACTATATTCACAATGCTGGAACTGGCAATGTTCATGTCTGGGGAAATATGGAAGACACTAAGCCTTGTGCTGTGGTAGCCAAAAAATAACACAAAAGGTGTGCCAATTGTGGGGATCAAGAGCTGACATTCTACCATCTCATGCACAAACAGAAAAAAGAAAAGTGCACAAAGAAACATACTTCTACTATCCCAGTTGCAACATTGGGCTCGTTTGTGACTGTTTCAAAACATATTACACGAAGGATGTGTACCAAATGTACATCAGTACATAAGTGAAAACTAGACCTACTTTTTCTACTGTATTTATGTTGGTATTTATGTTTCTGTTAGACACAATAACATTTTTCTTGTTGAAAAAAATCTTGTTGAAACTTGTTGAAAGTTTTTGCATGTTTTTCTGGGGTTAAATATAACCATAAAAGTAATGGTAATGAGGTTATATATATAAACCATCTTAACAACATTGTAAAAAGTATGCAGTAAAATTACTCGTTTGCAGCAGACCTCTGTCACAGTACTGTATTACAAATAGGTTATATACTGTAGAAGGCCAACTAGGTTCTATAGCCTCTTTCTCTAAAAATAACAGCTGTGGCCATCAGGTTGCTGATTTGGGTTTCCGAGGGTAAAGAGCAACAAATGTAAGAACATTTATTTCTACAGCGATAAGAACTTTTAATTCTGTTATTTGTAGGGATGCTGCTAAAAGCAAATTTCTGAATTATTTTGTGTACCGTTAAGGGTAATTTTTCATCTTTGTAGTAATTTTGAATGTTTGTGTCTATATTATAACACGTAGCTTTTTTCTTATGTCTCTATAACAATGTCTTATGTTTTTGTACTGTACTAAAGCAAATAAATTTCCCTGTGGGATTATAGTCTATCTACCTACTAAATTTTGCATTCAATTTATCCTGCTTTGTACATAAAACACTTTAAAACTACACCACATATCCTCAGCTGAGTTTATCAGCTCAAAATTTGTCCTACTAAAATTAAATTTAACTGTTTTAGTCTTTGAATATGTACTATGACAAAACACTGTGAAATATTTTATAATATGGTCACTAGATCCTAATTTTTCAATTACATTTTTCACCTGAATCATATCCTGGTTGTTACAGAATACTGAGTCTAGACAGCCCCCATTCCCAATGGTGCTTTAACATATTGTGTTAAAAACAGTCATTGTGCACCTCCTGAAACTCCTATTCTTGTGCTCCGCTATTTGTAAGGCTAGACGAGTAAATGTTTGGGTAATTAAAGTCCCACATGAATATAACATCCCCTTCTAAACTTGCCTTTTTAATGTTATTAAAAAGACATAAATTGAAGCTGTTGTCTAAATTAAGTGATCTATAATACATTCCTAATATACACCTTCAAACTGTAATGCCTCCTAGTCAAATCCAAAAATCCTAACTAAGCTACGGCTCACAATCTAATTGAATAAGACAGTCATTCAAATTCAGTTTTACGTATTGTAAATGGTGACTCCTACACTTTTTTGGCTTTGTCTGTCTTTCCTACAGTGGTGTGAAAAACTATTTGCCCCCTTCCTGATTTCTTATTCTTTTGCATGTTTGTCACACAAAATGTTTCTGATCATCAAACACATTTAACCATTAGTCAAATATAACACAAGTAAACACAAAATGCAGTTTGTAAATGGTGGTTTTTATTATTTAGGGAGAAAAAAAAATCCAAACCTACATGGCCCTGTGTGAAAAAGGAATTGCCCCCTGAACCTAATAACTGGTTGGGCCACCCTTAGCAGCAATAACTGCAATCAAGTGTTTGCGATAACTTGCAATGAGTCTTTTACAGCGCTCTGGAGGAATTTTGGCCCACTCATCTTTGCAAAATTGTTGTAATTCAGCTTTATTTGAGGGTTTTCTAGCATGAACCGCCTTTTTAAGGTCATGCCATAGCATCTCAATTGGATTCAGGTCAGGACTTTGACTAGGCCACTCCAAAGTCTTCATTTTGTTTTTCTTCAGCCATTCAGAGGTGGATTTGCTGGTGTGTTTTGGGTCATTGTCCTGTTGCAGCACCCAAGATCGCTTCAGCTTGAGTTGACGAACAGATGGCCGGACATTCTCCTTCAGGATTTTTTGGTAGACAGTAGAATTCATGGTTCCATCTATCACAGCAAGCCTTCCAGGTCCTGAAGCAGCAAAACAACCCCAGACCATCACACTACCACCACCATATTTTACTGTTGGTATGATGTTCTTTTTCTGAAATGCTGTGTTCCTTTTACGCCAGATGTAACGGGACATTTGCCTTCCAAAAAGTTCAACTTTTGACTCATCAGTCCACAAGGTATTTTCCCAAAAGTCTTGGCAATCATTGAGATGTTTCTTAGCAAAATTGAGACGAGCCCTAATGTTCTTTTTGCTTAACAGTGGTTTGCGTCTTGGACATCTGCCATGCAGGCCGTTTTTGCCCAGTCTCTTTCTTATGGTGGAGTCGTGAACACTGACCTTAATTGAGGCAAGTGAGGCCTGCAGTTCTTTAGACGTTGTCCTGGGGTCTTTTGTGACCTCTCGGATGAGTCGTCTCTGCGCTCTTGGGGTAATTTTGGTCGGCCGGCCACTCCTGGGAAGGTTCACCACTGTTCCATGTTTTTGCCATTTGTGGATAATGGCTCTCACTGTGGTTCGCTGGAGTCCCAAAGCTTTAGAAATGGCTTTATAACCTTTACCAGACTGATAGATCTCAATTACTTCTGTTCTCATTTGTTCCTGAATTTCTTTGGATCTTGGCATGATGTCTAGCTTTTGAGGTGCTTTTGGTCTACTTCTCTGTGTCAGGCAGCTCCTATTTAAGTGATTTCTTGATTGAAACAGGTGTGGCAGTAATCAGGCCTGGGGGTGGCTACGGAAATTGAACTCAGGTGTGATACACCACAGTTAGGTTATTTTTTAACAAGGGGGCAATTACTTTTTCACACAGTGTGTAGGTTTGGATTTTTTTTCTCCCTAAATAATAAAAACCATCATTTAAAAACTGCATTTTGTGTTTACTTGTGTTATATTTGACTAATGGTTAAATGTGTTGATGATCAGAAACATTTTGTGTGACAAACATGCAAAAGAATAAGAAATCAGGAAGGGGGCAAATAGTTTTTCACACCACTGTATATAATATGCACCTGTCCATATTATACTCATGGCCATTTTTATTTTTAAGCCAGATTTCTGTTTTTTGTGTTATATCATAGTTATGTGTAGCTACATATACATCCAACTTACTTATTTGATTCTTAATAATTGTGGTATTAAGGCAAGCAGATTTATAACTTACTTTGCTTCTTTTTTTTAACTGTGTACTAGAACTTCAAAAGTTATTTTGTGTAATTATGCTTATTCCATTGCCTGTACCTTTTATGTGAAGTTCTAAACTTTGTCTGTCCTGAACTCTCTGACCCTCATTCCCTAATTTAAACAGTCCTCAACTGCACATACACCTCCACAATACAGTGGTACCTCTTCTGTTGAAATGTAACCTGTCATGGTGGAACAGGTCCCATCTCTTCCAGAAGGAGTTCAAATGCCACTAAGATCTGAGCCACACATTAAGTCTTCAGATCTCCTCAGTCTTACTTGGATTAGAATGTGTTACATGTAGAACTTTAGAGAAGACCACCTTGTCAGTTTTACACCTCAGGTTGGCACTTAACTCTTTAAATTTAGATTGCAGAACTGACAGCCTACCTTTATGTATGGCATTTGTTAATACATGAACAGTGACAACTTGATTGACATTGGCTGTGGCTAACACCCTATTCATTCTTTCAGGAAGGTGTATCGCTACTTCTCTCTTTTTCGGAACTGTTTTGAGGTGACCTGTTTGGTCTCCTCATCCCTACCCATCACTTCAGAATAATCAGAACCATTGTCAAGCTCTGCAGAGCCCAGAAAACAGTTTGAAACCTCAAAGTCTGGAGTTGATTCAGCTGGACAATGTGCACCTCTTGCCTTGCACTTTTGTCCAACCAATAGCAATGATCCTTATTTAACTTGACATTTCTTTACTTCCTCCCTGGGAAACTTGCTTGCTTATTTAGGTATGAAGCATGCCAATTATTTAATTACTCACCTAATGCGTATCTTCTCTACACCTGTCACAGCTCCAGCTTTTCTCCTGCACATGCTACAGAAAGATACACACACTTCACTCACAACTTCCTCTTGCTCCTAGTTAGTTGAAACAACCAAAAAAACCCTTCTGCGGAAAATTAGAGGTATACAAATTACAACACTTAGTGTCAATTAAAAACTAAGTGTTAGGATCAAACACTGTATTTTAATCAAGTTTCAAACATCAGCAACACACAAACAACTCTCAGTACAATTCACCAGCAAGGATCACAATGCAGAACAGACTTTGTATATCAGCAAAGCAAAGCTCCATCAACAAATTCTAGCAACACAGCTGTAGTCTTCCAGCCCATTAAGGCATGCCTTAGGAAATTGTAGCCCATGGTGGTAGTGCAAATCCTATGGTATGTGAATTCCATCTTTCTGAGTATTGCAGTAATGTCAGCCTGTGGAAGACCCAAGAAATTAATTTTACCTTTGACATTTTTGTAAGAATGGGTCACTGGTTAGTTTTAAGTGTTAAAATATGTTGACACCAGCTACGTTAATTGTAGTTTTGGTTTGCAAATCTATTCTTCTTTTACACACAGTAGCATATAATGAGCATTTTTTAGCAGTTTAAATTGCTGGGAGAGGCTCTGGTCTTCTTTGTCCCTGAATTGGATTAAGCGGGTTTATGAATGTTATGTAATGTTTATAATTTACAGGAAAATAACTAGTTATAGTTTCCTGCTGTGTTAGAGAGGACTACTCCTGTACATTAGATAAAAGTGTTTACTATGACCCACTTTGCTAAAAATGGCAGTCTAATTAAAATAAAAGAGGCCCTAGAGTTAATGATTTTATTTATAATGCACTTTGAAAGTCTATAAGATGAACAGAGGCATATTTTCCCTCATATTACTTTATTTATATTTCCTTTTCATAACCTATCCCCACACCTCCTCACACATATTCCTTATTATAAGAAAAACGTCACAAAGGACCCCTTGTAAATTTTAATCCTGTGCAAACAGTGTACTCAAATTACCAGTGCGTTGCATTATTAATAGTATGATAACACAACCACACAAGCCAGAAATGCCATCCAGAAAGTTGGGACATCTACTCCAAAATCCTTGGAAGTGTACAGATCTACATAAAATGCTTTGGCCATTCAGGCACTAGCTCTTCTTGCATCTATTGTTTAACAGATGACATACCAGCCCCATACAACCCAGAGCAGCAGGTTCTAAAACAATTTTACAATCAAGTCATAGGCATCATGAATAGTTTTAGCATCCCTGCATTTGCATGTTCATATACATTAGTTTTTGCTGTAACATTTTTTTAATGTTCTCTTTTATCTGTTGCTTTGCCTCTGTGTGCTTTTATGAGATTTTTATTTATTCTCCTCTTGTTTTTCTACCTTTTTAAGTCATCAATATGAATAAAGCATCTGACCCCTAACAGAAAAATAGAGAATGCTGTCCATTGTATTTCTGGATTTCTCCTTAGTCAGTAGTTCTTTTGTTTTTAGAGGCTCTTAGTTATTAGTTTTTTTTACAGCTCCATTAACTCTTGGCTGATACTAGTACAAATGTATATACACTGAATTAACCAGGTCCTGGAAGCTAAGTGTTAAATTAAGGAAAATGTAACGAAAAAGGAAAGTTCATGTTCATTGTTGATCGGCAGATTACCAATTACCAATGCATTAACAGCATTCATGATGGTAAATTGATCAGAATCACATGTGCCAGACAAGGGGCTACAGAACCAGGGTGCATCTTTCTCATTGCCATTGTCCTTATGGTTTCACATTATCTTCTGATGGGACACAAAAAATTAACTACATGGCAGGTTTTTGGTTTCATCTTAATAAGCTACAGAAATATGTGAGTGTTTTGGTGACGTAAAGAATGTAAGTCAAGAAAAAGGAAAGGGAGTTGAGCGTGGCACAATGAGGAGAGAGCAAGAGCAGAAGAAAATCTATGAATTTGCCCTGTGAGACTTTTGGCATGTCTCAAAAGCCCAGTTATTATGTTCTTCAATGTTGTGAGTGTTGTTTCATTATGATAGGAAAAGTAAGCACTTTATTGGCTAGTGTAATTTATAGTGTTACATAATTATAAGTAGTCCTAGAATGACAATTGGTTTCAGATTCTGATCACTGATAACCTCCAAGCAACTTACATATCATTAGAAAGTTGAAAATGTGTACTTCATTTGACTACTTGAAATATAACAGTGATTTTTATAGATATTAATTTCATTTGGCTTGATTTCTTTTGTTTCTCACTCATTTTATATTTATTTATTTATTCTTAGCTGGTGTATAATATGACAATGTTGTAAACAGCCAGAGAGCTAAATCATTTATTGATATATTTATGGGCGGCACGGTGGCGCAGTGGTAGTGCTGCTGCCTCACAGTAAGGAGACCCGGGTTTGCTTCCCGCGTCATCCCTGCGTGAGTTTGCATTTTCTCCCCGTGTCTGCGTGGGTTTCCTCCGGGCACTCCGGTTTCCTCCCACAATCCAAAGACATGCAGGTTAGGTGGACTGGCGATTTCAAATTGGCCCTAGTGTGTGCTTGGTGTTTGTGTGTGTGTGTCCTGTGGTGGGTTGGCGCCCTGCCCGGGATTGGTTCCCTGCCTTGCGCCCTGTGTTGGCTGGGATTGGCTCCAGCAGACCCCCATGACCCTGTGTTCGGATTCAGCGGGTTGGAAAATGGATGGATGACATATTTATATTTTTAAGTAGAATCCTAGCCCTTTACACTTTAAATGATTATTTTACATGCGTTCTTACTTTCTAATATTTTAATACAACAGGGGCCTCAGGCAAAATGGCATGTGTAGAACTGACACTAAAACATGGTGTACGGACAAAAGTGGAAATGCGCGTACGCACAAAAAAATTCAGATGCACAAAATTGTGCGTAAGTCAACTTACATGCACTTCAGCTCCATAAATCCCAGTCAGCGTGAAAAGTAACGCACATGCCTGCTGTCCCATCCCGACTCCTCCCATAATTTTGCATATTTTAAAATGCAAATCAATATAAATATCACCTTCCATTTGGTGTTTGGTTAAAAGTCAATGGAAAAAGTACGTGAAAAAAAGAATTTTAGAGAATGTGAAGTGGAGGCAACGAAAAATGTGCCTTTTTTTTTTGTAAGCAGTGGTATAAACAACAAAAGGAAGTTGATCGAGTGATACAGAGTGGGGGAGACACTTGAAAGTTCAAGTTCAGAAAGTTGCATAGTGCCCAAAATAAAAACGTCGTCAGATATCAAACCGTCTGAGTGTCATATGTAAGTGTATTAGGGTACAGAGAAAAGAAAAAAAAATAAGGACACAATGGAAAAAAAAGGATGAAATGTCCATTTGAATCTTTTAGTTTAATGACAAAATAAAGTAGAACATTGTAAACTTAATCATAAAATCAATGTTTAATTTACTAGAGTTTCTCAGATCGCATCGTAACTAAAGTAGCATGTTAAATGCTTTGTATTCTATGTGTTCTTCTATGTGCTGTATGTGTGTGAATCACTATATGCTTCTTAAATGGGCTTTCTCTTACACTGACAAGACACAGAATACATTGCCTTCATGATATTACAGCTCTCTGAACAATTTAAATACTAAGATGTATACTTGATATCATTTTCATGATGAAATTAATTAAAGCATGTTTTAATGATGGCGCAGTGGTAGCGATGAGCTGGCGCCCCATCCAGTGATTGTTCCTGCCTAACGCAAGATGCTTGCTGGGACATACATGACCCTCGATGAAATAATTTATTGCAGTAGTACTGACTCTTTCAAATGTACCAACCCCCAATTGCTGTCCTTCCTTTTCTTTCTCCATGTAACGAATTGCCACACAAATAAGCTCTGTAATAAATGTCAAGCCATCTGAAAGCTTAGAATGCAGATTCTTCAAAACGTTTAAAGAACATTGAAATATCATCATAGTGCATGTTTAATTATTCCATCCATCTATCCGTCCAAGGTCGCACCAGTCCCAGCAAGCATACAGTGCGAGGCAGGAACAATCCCTGGACAGGGTGCCAGCTCATTGCTGAAACATTGTGTCTTTAACCTTATTTTATTTTTAGGATAGAGATAACCTTTAACCTTTGTAGATGCATGTTGACATAGCCCTACAATAACCCCATATATTTTAGTATACATTAGTACTTAATGTGATCTTCAGTTCTTATTGATTATTAAGAAAAAAAATTACATTAGAATTGTAGGATGCTAGTCACACATAGTTGATAAAAATCATAATCATACAAATTGCATTTAGAAGCCTAATCTTAATTAATTATACAAAAATATCCTCTAGTTTAGCAGTATATTCAGGTTATCATGTTACCTTTAGGGGACCCAATGTGGAGTTTAGATATACTCCTCTCCCCAAAGCAGGTCATTCACTACTGATATACTATTTCAAATTAATTTAATTGCAATACATAAGCATTTAATATATTCATACAGTACATAAACACTTCCTCTTTGATATGTTAAGTTTGCAGTAATGTCATAGTTGTCTAAATATATGTATGCCTACTGTATATGATAAGAACTTTGGTGTAGAAAGGATATGTTATCACAGACAGAAGTAAAAATAATTGGAATAAGGATACATTTTCCAATCAATCAACCATTTTAAAAGCACCAAAATGCAAAATTGCAAAAAGTGTAACTTTGCAGCTCAGTACCAATCACAGCAGACTAATACGTTTGTTCTGTCCTCCCTGGCCATCGGACCTTACTTATTCTATGTTAATTAATGTTGTCTTATTTTAATTCTTACTTTGTCTTTTATTTTTATTTTCTTCATCATGTAAAGCACTTTGAGCTACATTATTTGTATGAAAATGTGCTATAGAAATAAATGCTGTTGTTGTTGTTGTACTTACAAACAGTAATAGCAATGCAAAAATTGCAATTTTTCAAATTTTCATGATTAATCAATTAGTTCATTAGAAAATTAAGATGAGAAAAGGCCATTCATCCCAAAAAGCTTGTCCATCGTATTCACCTAAATTGTCTAAAATAACATTAAACTGAGATTTTAAGTATTGTAAACTCCAACCCTCAACCACACTACTTGGTAATTTATTCTATGTATCTATGGTTGTTTGCTTGAGGCAAAGCCTTCTAACATTTGTGTAAAATCAGCCCTCTGCAAAATCCCAACTGTGACCCCGTTTTCTTTTTGCAGATTTATTTTATTGCAACAGCTAGGACCTACTGTACTAAATAGTTTCATAATTTTAAGCTCTTCGATCATGTCACCACTTAATCTATATTTGGTTAAATTTAAGAGGTTAAAATCCTTCAATCTCTCCTCATAGCTCATACCACTTAGTCCCAGAATCAACCTATCACCTGTTCTCTAAAATCTCATAAGGTGTAGTTTCAAGTTTTAAACCTCCAATTGTGTTTTCAAACCTAACATTTCTACTTTCTATGTCTAATACAATATATGTACTGACACAAATCTGTCCTAGCGTGTATGCTATCCCTTTGTAACAAATTAGCTGATTCTACATTATTTGCCTTTTCACCTAGTTTATCATCTGCAAACTTAATCAGGTTATTGATTATATTTTTGTCCATGGTTGTGTATTTATAATTAATAAGAGCAGCAGCCTAGGCACTGATCCTTGAGGGACACCATTTTTAACATCACCCAACTCTGAAAAAGTTCCCCTCACCATTACCCTTTACTTCCTGTGTTTGAGCCAGTTTTGTACCCATCTACATACCGTGTCCTGAATTCCCACTTGTTTAGTTTGATCACTAAACTTTCATGTGGTACATTATGTAAAACCTTCTGAAAATCTAGATAAATAATATCATATGCACCCCTATCAAATTTTTTGTTGCTTCTTCATAGAGTTCCGGCATATTAGTAAAAAGTCACCTTCCTCATTTGACCCCACGTTGAGTATTTTCTAAAACACTTGTTCTAGATATATGCTGCCAGAGATTTTCCTTAATAATTGCTTCCATTAATTTACCTGTGATACACATTAAGCTTTCTGGCCTATAGTAACTTGGACCAGCCTGATCAGCTTTTTTACATAAAGGGATAATACTTATTAGCCTCTAGTTTTTAGGAATTTCTTCAGTGAGCAGATATTTTTGAAAGTATGTGCCAAGAGTTTAAATATGTACTCAGTAACTTCCTTAAGCACTCAAGGAAAAATGTTATCTGGCCCTTGTGATTTGTTAGATTTTAGTCAATTTAATCTAAGCAGTACGTATCCCTCTACAATCTCCAAATCTGTTACTTTTGGAAGGTTATTGACTTTTTAACACATATAAACTTCAATAAAATGTAAGTTCAAAGTATTTACTATTTTAATGATGGTATATTTAAGCTCACCTTTACTATTTCTAATATTCTGAACCTCCTCCTTTGTCATTCTTTCATAGTAAAATATTTTAAAAAAAATCTGCTTTGGTCATCTTTCACTTTTTCTGCAATATTTCTCTCCCAACAGTTTTTTTGCCTTCCTAATATCATTTACCTATTGCTCTCATGGTCTCATATGTCCAAGTTAGTGCTGGAATTATTAGTCTTTAATACCTTACACAGCTTTTTTTTCCTTTGTAACATCCTTTTTTGCTGCTTATTTATTTACCTTGAAGTTTTCTTTAATTTCTTCTTGCTTCTAAATGTTGAGATGAACTTGTCCTTTATTTTATATAAACACTTTTAAATCTGCCTACATCTCCTCTATGGTCTCCACACTTAAAATCTTATCCCCATTTATCATACTTAGGCTTTCACACTTCTTTACAATATATATACAGTACTTTTTACAATATAACACTAGCATTTTCCTTTGTAATCGCTTCTGTGCATTGTCTAAATGAAGAAAATATTGTGTCAACATAAACCTCTTAAATCTATTCAGAGGTTGCTTCCTATAGAACAGTGTCTCCCATCATGTATTAATAATTTACAATTCCTTTTGTCCATGTGTAGCACAAAGGTACAACGTTAAGCTGTAAACTGCCAGACGTTAAAAAGTGAAGTTTGGGGTTGAAAAAGAACCGACAAATGTATTTTTCAGAGTTATACAAAAAGGCTTTTTCATTTTTTTTAATTAAATACAGCTTTTCTGCTGCAATGGCAGCTAATTAAGCCTTGAAATTTCATGCAAACAGTTCCTCCTGCTGTCCCAAATATTGTTGATTACTTATAAACCCTAAAAGCAGTGTTGATACAAATTGTATGCTATTTGTTTTGCTTAATTGAAATCTCTAAGACAAATTCAGTGTTTCAGTAAAAGAAAGAACAGCAACAAATGCCTGAAAGAGAGAAGAGAGGGCAACAGCTGGTCACAAATTTTTTTCTCAAAGAAAGGTCAGTTTACCAGTATTAGTCCATTCTCCTTATGTGGTACACAGGATTTTTAAATCTAACCCAGCAACCAAAAGAACAAAATTTGAATCAACCATACTTATTAATAAGTAATCCATAAGGAATGTGCTGCATCGTAGTAAATAAAAAATTATATTTCTATTGCTAATGTTTTTAATACCAGACTGCTTTTTAAACAGTTTTATTTAACTTAACTCCTCTGTTTGTTTGTCGGGGTCAAATCTTGCAACTGATTTTAAAGCTACTTTTGGCAAAGTGAATTTCTTCAAATTTTGCATACATGTTCAGTATCGATGACAATACAATAATGCATCAAAACAGATGCAATTATGTAACAAATTTCACCATAATCAGTGGTTGTGCAATTCCAATTAATGCACACACAACAATGACGAAGAGAGAAAGCAGTGTGATATAGAAACATACAAATGAGAGATGTATCAGATTGCCCCCACTTGCCTCTTCCAGTGAGTTTAGTCAGTAAATACGCATGCAAATTTTACTTGTTTGCTCCTGCAAAGGAGTAGCCTTGATGATCATGGTGAAGAAGTATTGGCGTAAGCTTGCCATTCTGTCCTCTATTGTTTTTTTTTGCAGTGACCGAGTGCTAATCCCATAAGAGCCTGAACAGAAAAAAAGAGACCAAAATATGATTATTTTGAGTATTCAAATTATTCTGCAAAGAACATATATTATGTAATACTTCAAGAAGCTTCCCATTCATGAAAAATGATTAAAGAAAAATCATTTGCAAAATACTCAAAGTAAAAAATAAAATATATATAAAAAAATGTTTAACTAAAATTTTTTTATTTACTTTAGTTATAAATGCACTAAAAAGCAAAAAATAAAAATTTCTTTAACTACAATTTTCATGGTTATATGTGACTAAATAAAATCGTGGGGTGCACATACATAAATTCATTCAATCAATTAATAGAATAGCTACTTTCATCATAAAATATTAAAAAACAACAACATTGTAGTTCCCCACCATGCTAAACATGTTTCAAAAATTGTTTGAATCAGTTAAAATACGATTTTATTTAGTCACATATAACCAAGAAAATTGTGGTTAAAGAAAAATGTATTTTTTGCTTTTTAGTAAATTAAATCATTTTACTTAAAATTTTTTTTATATATTTTATTTATAAGACTATGTCTGAGCTAGTGTTCATGTACCTCGCTATACCAGTTATGCCTAGGTGTCAGCATAGATGCACCTTCAGCTGTCCTTTTGTCATTTATATTGGATAGTAAGTATTAAGGCTGCCAGATCATATGTTTCTATTCATATACAATTCAAGGCTAACATTCGATTGTAAACAAATGTATGTTTGTTTTACCTTGCACTAATTTTGGCACTTTGTTATTCAAAACATGCTATGCAATGCTGCAGTGTTTTGTAAATCTATTTTTCCACATCACTTCCACTTCTACGATCAGCTTTTTTGAAATTTTGAATGGTTAGCTTATCTGCATTAGTAAAAGTTACAGCCATACCCGTTCACAGTGAAGTTTGGGACAGTTTTTTTCTTATCCCTCTTTCCCTTTTTTGATCTACAAGCATTTTTTCTAAACCCTTCTCCAGTACTCTAAAAGTATTGTTCATTTCACCCTGTTCTAATTCATTTATATAACTGTGATTCCTGATTGGTTTTATGTTAACACATTCAATTAATGCAAATGGCAAATAATTAGCATAATTCTGTTTTTTCTGTTATTATTACTTAAATTTCCCTTGAAACTTTTCAGTGTCAGTAACAGATATTTAATTTATCTACCTTCACCATCATGTGGCGTCACAGAATTACACTCCGTCTTATTTGGCTCATAATGCCTAAAACAATGAGGTGTAATTAAAAATACTCAGGCCACCTTTATTAGAATTTTGCTGCATCTGTAAAGGAGAAAAAAGACCACATTTAGTTTAATCCCAGTTTTTCTTCATTGACTGCTGGCTCTGCTCGCAACACTGAAAAGTTCACTTAGAAAGGGAAAAATAAAATAATACCTGTATTTAGCTTGTTTAAGCAATCCTGGGCAATTTTATCTGGGCTACAAATGTGTATTGCTGAGAAGTAAAAAAGTAAAAATATACAGTATATAAGTAAAAAAAGTAAAATTCTTAATAATGTAGTGAGGCGCTCTGCCAGTACGCCTGGCTCATAAAGATTTTAGCTCCTTTTTATGGATGATTTTATGGCTTGCTATCATAACAAGTTCTTGCTCACTCAGCTGTAAGTTCTAGACTGAAGACAAGATGGCTGTGCAGATGCTCCTCCTTTATAGAGTGTACCTGCACAGATGAAGGCACTTATATTTAAATGTAAGAGTTGACCGAGTATTGCTATTATTTTTTTCCTGCTTGCTTTTGTTCTTGATGGTTCCACTGGTACCTTAATAATAACTTATTAAAAAACGTGTGCAAACAAGAAACACTGGGAATCATTAACCTAAGTTTAAATATATGTGAATATTTACTTACTTTTAAAATGAATTTTCAAACCTTATTTTTGACCAATTTGACATCTGAAGAAAGTTTGATTTCCCATTCTTTTCTCTCTTACAGTGTTTTGAAGTTGCCCACAAGCAGTGTGACTTTAAAGTCCCTCTCAGTGTCCATGGCTGTTGAAGTGGGCTGCTGCAGCAACATCTGTGTTGCCATGCTTGATGTGGAACTTGTGTAAATTCATTCTTTGGCGGAGTGATTGTCCAGTTTCTCTCACATACAGTGCAGTGTTAGGACATTTCATGCAGAGAATTAGGTAGACCACATTAGATGATCTGCAGGAAAATGATTCCTTTATGCGATGTTCTAGTCGGCAGTGTGGTATTACTACATGATCTGTATCATAAATGTGAGCACACGTTTTACATCTTTTCTGTAGGCAGGGAGATGTGCCATTTTCTGTTGGTTCACTTAGAGAGCTTCAAACAATTAGTTGCTGCAGGTTTGGTGGTTGTCAGTATGCCAGGAGGGGAGGTTCTGGAAATACATTTTTCTGCGTTTCGTCATTGTATAGCACTGGCTGTAGTTCTTCTATAATTTTTCGAAGTGCTTCAAGATGTGGGTTATAGGTGACAATAAGGGGAATGCAGTTCTTGTTGTCTTTGTTTTGATATTCCAGTAGGTTGTCTCTGGGAATGGCAGTCGCTCTTCGTATTTGTTGTTTTGGGGGTATAACCTTCTTTGATGAAATGTTGTATAAGCTCCTGCAGTTGTTTATCCCGGTCTGTAGGGTCGGAGCAAATATGGTTGTACTATATTGCTTGGCTGAAAATAATGGAGCGCCTTATGCTTGGGGTGGAAGCTATCACTTCTCAGGTAGGTCCATCTGTCTGTCGGTTTGTGAAAAACAGAAGTTACAAGGGTGTTATCTTTCAGTTGAATGGTAGTGTCAAGGAAGCTGACTTCTGTTTTTGAGTGATTCAGCTTCAGCTTTATGTTGGGGTGGAAAGAATTCTATTCATTATGAAAATGGAAGAGGTCCTTCTCACTGGCACTCCAGATTATGAAGATGTCATCTATGTAATGGAGATACAACATGGGTTTTAAGATGCACATTGACATAAAATCTTCCTTCAATTTTGCCATAAATAAGTTTGCATAGTGAGGTGCAAACCGACAGCCCATTGCAGTCCCCATTTGTTGCAAGTAGAAGTCTTGTCCAAATGAGAATAAATTATGTATCAGAGTGAATTTTATCATTTGTATAACTGACTCTGTGGGTAAGTCATGTTGTTTGAAGTATGTTTCAAATGCCAATATGCCATCATCATGGGGGATGTTTGTGTAAAGTGCCTCAACATCCATTGTGGCCAGTTCTTTTTTTAAGAAATCAGTGGTGTCCTGGATGTAGCTGGTTGTATTGCGGGCAAGGGGTTTAAGGATGTGCTCCACCCAACCTGAAACATTTTCTGTAAGGGAGCCAATTCCTGAGATTATAGGCCTTCCTGGGTTCCCTTCTTTGTAGATTTTAGGAAGCATGTAAAAGTAACCCATTTTGGGGTTCTCAGGAATTAAACTGTTTACATGATCCCTAATGTCAAGAGAAAAGCTACTTACTATCTGTTTAGTTCCTTCTTGTAAAGATCTGTGGGGTCTTCCTGTAGTTTGTAATAATGCATAGTATTGGATAACTGTCTTTTAGCCTCCTGTACATAGTCTGATGTGTTCATGATAACTAAGGCACCCCCTTTTTCTGCTGGTTTGATAATGATTTCTGTATTATCCCTTAGTGAATGTATTCCTTTCCGCTCATCAATACTAATGTTTTCAATCCGATTTTGCTGTCAAACATGTTTAAGATCCCTGTTTTCACTCTCTGTCGGAAGCAGGCTATATAATTGTCCAGTGTGGAGTTTCTGCCAGCTTCTGATGTCCATGTGGATTTATTAGTGGGGTTGTTATAACTGCTTGTTTTTGGTTCCTGTGTGTCACCATTTTCTTTCTTGTGGAAAAATTTTTTAAGTCTGAGTTTTCTGAAGAATTCTTCCATATCACTGTAGAGTCTAATGTTATCAATGGGTTTTGCAGGACAATATGAGAGTCCCTTTGTAAGTACTGAAATCTCTGCTTCATTTGGTGTGTATGAGGAGAGATTAACAATGCAGATCTGTTGCTCTTTGTTTTTGCTATTAAGTGTCCAGCTTTCTCTCGAAGTCTATGCAGCTTTTTCTTTTTATTGACAATAAGGAGTTTCTGGAGTCTTTTGTAATATATGTAGATGTAGCTCCTTTATCATCTCCTGCCTGTAATTTCCAAAGAGCAGGATGAGGTTTTGGATCTCTCCTTGCATGTTCTTCTTAATGTTGTAGAAGATTTTGAATAAGTGGTTTCTTATCCTTGTAGATGTCCTAGAACAAAGTTGCTCTGCAAACCAAGTATTTTATAGGTGTGTATGATTGGATTCCTTATCATGATGCCTTTCGGAGTAAGATTTTCCTTTTTGCATTTCGTTAAATAGATGTCGCTGTCCATGTGTGCCATTTTGTTCCACCGGGTCTTCAATTCCATGTAGTAGCGGAACATTTCGGTGTCTTGTATGTCTGTAGTACTAGGGTGGTATACTGTGTTAGCCATTATGAATGTAGTGAGAAGTCCAGCAAAATGACACCTTTTTATTTTATTTTTTTAGTTTTTGTTGAACTGTATGCATTTTATTGTCTCATTGTACTCTGAAATTAAAACATGAAATGTGAGACTTGCTTACATTGACCACTGTTAAACTGTGCTTGAAGCTATTGTCCTCTGAGGCACCTACATATGGATTGTAGAACTGACAGCCTGCCCTTACGCATGTCATTTGTCCACCCGTGTTCCGGCCAAGTGCCTATCCAACCTTCAACCTCCTACTTGTGTACCCAGAAAGCAACACACTGTACCAGACTGTGTGTCTCCAGAACACCTCTGCACCTGAATTCCCCTAATTAATCGAGTCCTCCACTATCACTACTTCTCTCTTTCTTGGGAATGGTTTTGAAGTGACCCATTGTGGCTTTCCATGTCTATCTATCACTTTGGAGATATGCAGCTCTGCAGGGTCCTAAAAATGGTTTGAACCTCAAACTTTGTGGTTGATGCCCCAGGACAGTGTGCACCTGTTGCCTTGTGCTTAGGTCTGACCATGATCCACCTATTTTTGACTCTCTTGAGTCTCCTCCCATGCTACTTTGGGGATGCACACTATTTGAAGTATGGACGTTTGTGCAAGATCCACCAATTCTTTACTACAATTCATGCTAGCCTCCTCCTCAGTGACTCTGAGTGTGAGGTGCTGGATCAGCTGGTGTCTCCCACAGATGTAAGAATTCTGGGAGCAGACTGCATTGAAGCCAGTTTCCAAAAAAAATCCAGCTTCATGCAGGACTTGTATTATACTGGCTTTATGATTTAAGTTTGTTTCAGTGACAGCTAAGCCCCTTGAAAAATAAATATGAATTAATTATGAGTTTAACAAACCATTGGACATGTTTAATATTTACTGCTAAGCCCCTGTATGAACTGTTTAAATACTCTCACTGCTAAATGACTCACTTAAGCAGCCTGTTGAAAGTGATTTTTTTTACTTTCTAGACTTTCTGTTAAGTATATCTGTTTTCCTAAGAAATTCTCTTCACCATTTCCTTTTTTTGACACTACTATAAATACTGTAACTGTTTAATCACCCTCGCTTTCAAATGTGCTGTTTACCTGTCCTAGTACCAATGCTTACCAGCTTGCACCTAATCTATACTAGTTGAACAATAATCTTTTACTTTCTTCTTTACTGGGAAATCAATTTGCTTATCTGCTATTACCAGACATGAAGCTGGCTATTTATTTACTAACTGCCAGCTGCTAAATTTTATCAACCACATGTGTTGCTAATACACAATAAGACCAAACACACTTGCACTATCTTCTGCTGCTGAGTAGCTAAGAAAACAGCAAAAATCCTTCTAAAAGAAAAAAGCTGGAAAAGATCTACTGGTCCTTTTTGGTGACCAAAAATGAAGATCTACGAGCAAAAAAAAAAGCAGCACCATTCACTACAATCCACCTACAGGGATGACATCAGCATGCATTACATGCTCTATATGTGAGAAAAGCGCCAATAAAGTAAAGCAAAAGCTGATATAAATAACTTCATAAACAGTTGAAATGAAGGTGGTGGCACAGCCAAGTTATCTATGGTATCTACTCAGGACAAATAGTTTAAAACAATGCTTAATTTTGAATGTTCATTACTTTTTAACAAAATTTCTTAATGGTTTGTGATGTCACTTTAACACATATTGGAGATATTCCCTGTGCATTTTTTCCTAATATCTGAGAATTTTCCCTTGGGAGATTTATTAAAGCACTTACAAATTCAGTATAATAGCCACATTATGAGAAAAGCATTGTTTTTGTATAATGATGCCAGTAATAATAACATAACAACCACCTTGCAATGCCATGGTTGGGAAAGCTAATTGTTGAAAAAGTTTTGCTTGTTTTCTATAAATCGTATAAATTACTAGAAGACTGATTTGTTTTATAATTTAATATGTAACATTGATAATTGATGGCTGTTCATGCATTTTAGAGATTAAGATTACATTTTAATTTAGACAACCATCTAAAAAGACAAACATTCCCTATGCAGAGTGGTTCAGAGCTGGTATTTCTTGTTTCCCCTTCATTTACCAAAACCAATGAAGAAATATTATCATTAAACGAGGAAAAACATTTTTTAAACTTTTTTCTCTTTTTTTCTTCTTCTGTGTATGTTCTGTTCTTCTCTGCTAGTAACTGCTATATAGTATTTTGCATGATGTTGCTAGCATTTGGCGATTTTGTAATGTGCAGTCAGGGAGTTACTTTTTTTGTCTTGAGCAGAGAAGGCTCTGTGGGGAACAAATCCAAATTTTCTAAATTCTCAAAGATATAGACACATTTGATTCAGTAGGTCTCTGTTGATTAGGCAAATAAATCATGTACTCAAAGATGCCAGTATAAGTAAACTGGAAATGCTTTTAAAACTAGCAAGGAAGTACTTTTTTCATAAAAAAACTCAGGAGTAAGCTACTGAGTCATGTAGATGAACCTGAAAACTTTACAGTTTCAAAAAGTTTCTGGTTGGGTTATTGGCACAGCCTAGCTCTTAGCTAACAAAACAACCTAGATGAACTGAACTAAATGGTCACCTCTTGTTTATCAAACATCTTTTGTTAGTAATGGAATTTTTGAGATTGCAGCTCAGTTACCAGCAAAGTATTGGAAAACTAATTAGCTGTTGGCCCTAAGCAGTGTGTTATATCATTTAGAAGGTAGGTTTGGCTCTGAATATATTATTAACTAGCCGTCCCCTGCGGCTCTGCCCACATAGTAGTGAAACAGGACAGTGAAGATGGCCCTGCCCGGCTCCCTACTCCTTACGTCACACTTCCCCCTCCCCTCGGCATGCAGCCTCTGTTTCAGATTAGCGCAAATATATCACTCCTGCAAGTCAACTATGATTGTTAGCGTGATGAGAGAAGTTGCAAAATCAACCAGAATGTTCAAGCAACTTATAGAAAAAAACTCGATCTAAATCCATCCATCCATCCAGTTTCCAACCCGCTGAATCCAAACACAGGGTCACGGGGGTCTGCTGGAGCCAATCCCAGCCAACACAGGGCACAAGGCAGGAACCAATCCCGGGCAGGGTGCCAACCCACTGCAGTCGATCTAAATCCATTAAGTAATTCTCTTGTTCACTAGCTAAGTGGAGGTAAGGAATGCCGTGATACTGGTGCGTGAGTGAGAAGGGCCCTGGCTTCCTCCCCTCAGCACACTATATGTCTCTCAGATTTATGCAAATAAATCAGTACCACAAGTGAACTATGATACATAGCACAATGAGAGAAGTTGCAAAATCAACTAGAATGTTCATGAAAAACCCTATCTAAATCCATTAAGTAGTTCTCTCATGAAAAGCACACAGACAGACAGACAGACAGATGTTGGATTTTATATATAGAAAGATTTAGCTGATTTGGTACATAGTAATATATGAGAAATAGTCTCTTGTTGTAGATTAGTACAATGAAATTTACTATTTCACATCTATAATCCAGTGGTAGCGCTGCTGCCTTGCAGTAAGGAGACCTGGGTTCGCTTACTGGTTCCTCCCTGCGTAGAGTTTGCATGTTCTCCCTGTGTCTGCATGGGTTTCCTACAGTGCTCTGGTTTCCTCCCACAGTCCAAAGACATGCAGGTTAGGTGCACTGGCGATCTTAAATTGTCAATAGTGTGTGCTTGGTGTGTTTTTGTGTGTGTGTGTGTGTATGTGTGCCCTGCGATGGGTTGGCGCCCTGCCCGGGGTTTGTTCCTGCCTTGTGCCCTGTGCTGGCTGGGATTGGCTCCAGCAGACCCCCTGTGTTAGGATATAGCGGGTTGGAAAATGACTGACTGACTGACTGACTGACATATCTGATCATAGCACATGCTTAATAAAATCATCCTAGATAGGAATGTATCTTCTGAAAATTATACTGTAGGCTTTATACCAATATGTACTGTATCATTTAAAATGTTGTAATAGACTGAAAAACCATGAGCATTACAATTAGTGTGTGTATGAACATATTTATTTAATACAGTATCATTTTTGGGGATATCATTATGGGTGCAAAGTCTTCTAAGCCCTGCCATGTCAAAGGAGACAATTAACTATAAAAACAAAAAGGCAAACAAAAAACTAAGGTGACATAATTAGGGAAATAAATCCTCATGGATAAGCTAATTCATTAATTATCTGGCAGCATTAGTAATAGCAGAATGAAGACTGCAGATCTAACATTCACTTTTGTTGTTTCCATATGTTTCTATACATATCAAGTCCAGTCATAATTGAATGTATTTAAGAAAACTATCTTTGCCATTTGCTAGAACAATATAGTAGTCACACACCAGTAAACTACTATTTAGTATTGTTTTTCTTTTTTTGTCCATCAACATACGATTCTAGCTTTAGGGGACCAATAGGGTATTTGTAAGCTCACTTGGTGCTCCCCTTGTAATTTTCAATCTACCAGAAACGCACAATTACTGTAGTTTTATCACAGATGTATCAAAGACATACCTCTAAGATCCTGATTTGTATTGTCAAACAGAAATATTTTATTACTGTTTTACCATGAATTAAATAGAGATTCCCAGCCCTCTTATGTGAAGAAATTTACGTGAAGCAATTCATTCTAAGCTTTATACTACTTATTTGGAATGTAAAATAATATATTCTGGTATTTAAAAAATTAAAGCAGAACAATAAAAATAAGATACATTTTCTAATTGTCAAAACTGCAAAGCAGCATGAATCTGTGATTCATGAATTTATTAGATTGTACCCTGATTCACTAAAGAATTATTATTTGACAACACAGAAAGATCCTTGCAGAATTATACACCAAATTGAAAACTGATTTTCTCTGCCTCACAGAAGTTGATTGTTTGTTGCTGTCAGCTTCTTTAAAAAAATAACTGTTTTTTTTCTTTACTGTAGGAGAGGGATTATGTTCTCCTTATGCTTTATATTTTGCATTTTTGTAATGTGCCTTCAAATTAAATTCTGTACAATTGCTGTTATTGCAAACTATAACTTTATATGAAGTCTATCAAATCATTTATTTTCAAAGCCTGCTTAGTCCAGTAAACATAAAGTCACAATATTTGCTTAGTAGTGGTGAGAAGACAGCTAACAGTAAGTAGATTCTGAATGAATTTTCATATTTAACCTATTTACATTGACCATTATTTTTACAGAAATTTCAATAAATTAGTTATAGGGTGCTCAGAGTGTGATTGTTTAACAAATGATGACTATTGTCTTTTTTATTTCCTTATCAAAAATATATCAAGCCCTTTTGTTTGTTGTTCATATTTTTGAACTTGTATAGTCTTTTTTTAATGCTGGGAAAAATGGGAATCTCTTTTTATTATGGGAAAAAACCACAGACTTGTTTAATGAAACAGCCGTACACAGAAACATGAATAATTAATTTAAAAAGATTTGTTGGTAAGCAGATGTACTGAAAAGCATCCGGATAGCAAATTTGCCTTTTGCCTGCAGTGGTGCAAGTATTGCACATAGTCTCAGCATGAACTGTTCTTAATAGTAAAAGTGCAAGCATACATAGTAAATGAAGATATTTTAATTCTGATTACACATCCTTCAGTTCAAAACTTTTCACAAGAGACATCAAACTGACCTGTATGTATATTAAAGAGCAAACAAAATATTTGCCATCTGGTTTTATTCCTTGCCCAAATATAAAATAATTATAAGATATTTTAATTCAAATACACATACCAAAATACTTCTCAACTTAATGTAAAATTCCCTTTCTATTAGTATTTGTGAAATAGTAAAACATTGTTTATTCCAGGTGTTTTTAGTTAATAGTTACATTAAACAATGTGTGTACAAAGAGCTGAATAAGACAGGGCAGTCTGTGGTGTTTTCAGTGTCAGCAAGCTGTGTTAATTCAGTGTAATTTATTACTTGGATAAGGGGAGAAAGCATTGCTGCATTTACTTGGGTCTCTGTGGGACAATCTTGTTCTTCGTTCCCTGAGCATCACCACTGCTATTGAGGCTGCTGCTGTCTCACGGTAAATATTGCTCATATCCGATGATGCAAGTATGATGAAAAAAGGGCAGTTTAGTCAAGGTGTCTGGTAAATTTCCTTAGCACTAGCTAGCAAATGTGAATGCATAATTATTAATTGCTGAAATGTTGAGCTTTTTAATTTTATCTGTTCTTTGTACAGCTGCATTCTAATGGCTTAGTCTAGTTGTGGAGTGTTTAAACTTAAAGGAAAACAAAAAACAATACACAAAAGTTAAGGGAGCTCACCTTTTAATGATTTTTCACATAAAATCCTGGATGGAACAGTGCAAGCCCTGGTGGTATTTTAAAAATAATAGCTTTGTCAATTACTCTTTTATAATGTCCTTTACAAATATAACAGGCTTAAAATCTTTCAGCTTTGTCATTAGACCATATCTTCCTGAAACTATTAATATCCATACCTTGCCCTTATCTTCCATAAAATAAGCAGGGTCATTAATTTTAAATTGGTGTGTGTTCCTGTCTCATTCTGCAACTACGCATTTTCTATGAATTGATACCTTTGTAAAATGTGCGTCTGAATCCTTAGCTCTTTCCCCCCCTTTGTTTCTTGTTCTTTTTATACTATTCAGTGACTCTTTGCTCACTATAAATATTCATGTTTCAGTTAAAGTCACACAAATTCACGTGAATAACAGTTATTTGGATTGAAAACAAGTGCTCCATTGTCTAAGCCCATTTATGCTAAAATGAAAAGATGCATTAGAAATACAAATCCAGGTAAACTTGATAATACTTGGTAAATCTCTTAGAAAAATATAGTTTGAACTATAAAGTTACACACAATTTTGACTAGTGATCATATAGTCTGAGAAAATGTAATCCATCCATCCATTGTCTCCCGCTTATCCGAGGTCGGGTCGCGGGGGGCAGCAGCTTGAGCAGAGATGCCCAGACTTCCCTCTCCCCGGCCACTTCTTCTAGCTCTTCCGGGAGAATCCCAAGGCGTTCCCAGGCCAGTCGAGAGACATAGTCCCTCCAGCGTGTCCTGGGTCTTCCCCGGGGCCTCCTCCCGGTTGGACGTGCCCGGAACACCTCACCAGGGAGGCGTCCAGGAGGCATCCTGATCAGATGCCCGAGCCACCTCATCTGACTCCTCTCGATGCGGAGGAGCAGCGGCTCTACTCTGAGCCCCTCCCGGATGACTGAGCTTCTCACCCTATTTTTAAGGGAAAGCCCAGACACCCTGCGGAGGAAACTCTTCAGCCGCTTGTATTCGCGATCTCGTTCTTTCGGTCACTACCCATAGCTCATGACCATAGGTGAGGGTAGGAACATAGATCGACTGGTAAATTGAGAGCTTCGCCTTGTGGCTCAGCTCCTTTTTCACCACGACAGACCGATGCAACGCCCGCATTACTGCGGATGCCGCACCGATCCGCCTGTCGATCTCACGCTCCATTCTTCCCTCACTCGCGAACAAGACCCCGAGATACTTGAACTCCTCCACTTGGGGCAGGATCTCGCTACCAACCCTGAGAGGGCACTCCACCCTTTTCCGGCTGAGGACCATGGTCTCGGATTTGGAGGTGCTGATTCTCATCCCAGCCGCTTCACACTCGGCTGCGAACCGATCCAGAGAGAGCTGAAGATCACGGCCTGATGAAGCAAACAGGACAACATCATCTGCAAAAAGCAGTGACTCAATCCTGAGCCCACCAAACCGGACCCCCTCAACACCCTGGCTGCGCCTAGAAATTCTGTCCATAAAAGTTATGAACAGAATCGGTGACAAAGGGCAGCCCTGGCGGAGTCCAACTCTCACTGGAAACGGGTTCGACTTACTGCCGGCAATGCGGACCAAGCTCTGGCACCGATCGTACAGGGACTGAACAGCCCTTATCAGGGGGGCCGGTACCCCATACTCTCGGAGTACCCCCCACAGGATTCCCCGAGGGACACGGTCGAATGCCTTTTCTAAGTCCACAAAACACATGTAGACTGGTTGGGCAAACTCCCATGCACCCTCCAGGACCCTGCTAAGGGTATAGAGCTGGTCCACTGTTCCGCGACCAGGACGAAAACCACACTGTTCCTCCTGAATCCGAGGCTCGACTATCCGACGGACCCTCCTCTCCAGGACCCCTGAATAGACTTTTCCAGGGAGGATGAGGAGTGTGATCCCTCTGTAGTTGGAACACACCCTCCGATCCCCCTTCTTAAAGAGGGGGACCACCACCCCGGTCTGCCAATCCAGAGGCACTGTCCCTGATGTCCATGCGATGTTGCAGAGGCGTGTCAGCCAAGACAGTCCTACAACATCCAGAGTCTTGAGGAACTCCGGGCGTATCTCATCCACCCCCGGGGCCCTGCCACCAAGGAGTTTTTTGACCACCTCGGTGACCTCAGTCCCAGAGATGGGGGAGCCCACCTCTGAGTCCCCAGGCTCTGCTTCCCCCCACCGACCCACAACGTCCCGAGTCGAGGTCAGCAGCGCACCATCCCCACCATATACAGTGTTGACACTGCACTGCTTCCCCTTCCTGAGACGCCGGATGGTGGACCAGAATCTCCTCGAAGCCGTCCGAAAGTCATTCTCCATGGCCTCCCCAAACTCCTCCCACGCCTGAGTTTTTGCCTCAGCAACCACCAAAGCCGCATTCCGCTTGGCCTGCCGGTACCTATCAGCTGCCTCCGGGGTCCCACAGGACAAAAGGGTCCTGTAGGACTCCTTCTTCAGCTTGACGGCATCCTTCACCGCCGGTGTCCACCAGCGGGTTCGGGGATTGCCGCCACGACAGGCACCGACCACCTTACGGCCACAGCTCCGGTCAGCTGCCTCAACAATAGAGGCACGGAACATGGCCCATTCGGACTCAATGTCCCCCACCTCCCTCGGGATGTGGTCGAAGTTCTGCCGGAGGTGGGAGTTGAAGCTACTTCTGACAGGGGGCTCTGCCAGACGTTCCCAGCAGACCCTCACAACACGTTTGGGCCTACCACGCCTGACCGGCATCCTCCCCCACCATCGAAGCCAACTCACCACCAGGTGGTGATCAGTTGACAGCTCCGCCCCTCTCTTCACCCGAGTGTCCAAGACATGTGGCCGCAAGTCCGACGACACGACCACAAAGTCGATCATCGAACTGAGGTCTAGGGTGTCCTGGTGCCAAGTGCACATATGAACACCCCTATGCTTGAACATGGTGTTCGTTATGGACAATCCGTGACGAGCACAGAAGTCCAATAACAAAACACCGCTCGGGTTCAGATCAGGGGGGCCATTCCTCCCAATCACGCCCTTCCAGGTCTCACTGTCATTGCCCACGTGAGCATTGAAGTCTCCCAGCAGAACGAGGGAGTCCCCAGAAGGTATGCCCTCTAGCACCCCCTCCAGGGACTCCAAAAAGGGTGGGTACTCCGAACTGCTGTTCGGTGCATACGCACAAACAACAGTTAGGACCCGTCCCCCCACCCGAAGGCGAAGGGAGGCTACCCTCTCGTCCACCGGGGTAAACCCCAATGTACAGGCTCCAAGTTGGGGGGCAATAAGTATACCCACACCTGCTCAGCGCCTCTCACCGGGGACAACTCCAGAGTGGTAGAGAGTCCAGCCCCTCTCAAGGAGATTGGTTCCAGAGTCCAAGCTGTGCGTCGAGGTGAGTCCGACTATATCTAGCCGGAACCTCTCAACTTCGCGCACTAGCTCAGGCTCCTTCCCCTTCAGAGAGGTGACATTCCACGTCCCAAGAGCCAGTTTCTGTAGCCGAGGATCGGACCGCCAAGGTCCCCGCCTTCGGCCACCACCCAACTCACACTGCACCCGACCTCCTTGGCCCCTCCCATAGGTGGTAAGCCCATGGGAAGGGAGACCCACGTTGCCTCTTCGGGCTGTGCCCGGCCGAGCCCCATGGGTGCAGGCCCGGCCACCAGGCGCTCGCCATCGAACCCCACCTCCAGGCCTGGCTCCAGAGTGGGGCCCCGGTGACCCGCGTCCGGGCAAGGGAAAACGCCGTCCAAAATTGTTTTTCTTCATAGGAGGTTTGTTTAACCGCTCTTTGTCTCATCCCTCACCTAGGACCAGTTTGCCTTGGGTGGCCCTACCAGGGGCATAAAGCCCCGGACAACAGAGCTCCTAGGATCATTGGGACACGCAAACCCCTCCACCACGATAAGGTGACGGTTAAAGGAGGGGAGAAAATGTAATTTGTCTTGCAAAAAAGTAATGCAAACATACCATTGTTAATTGCATAAAGAGCAGAGTTAACAAACTGAGAGTAAAGCTAAAACATAGAAATAACCACAAAGGCATTTGACTGCTGTTCTTTGATGAATAGGGAATGTTTGTCTGTTTAGATGGTTGTCTAAATTAAAGTGTAATCTTAATCTCTAAAAGGCATGAACAGCCCATTAGTTATCAATCTCGAAAAGGCATAAACAGCCATCAGTTATCAATGTTATATATTAAATAATAAAACAAATTATTCAGCTATTAATTTATGTGATTTATAGAAAAGAAGCAACATTTTTCAACAATTAGCCTTCCCAACCATGGCATTGCAAGATGGCTGTTATATTATTGTTACTGGCACCATTATACAAAAACAATGCTTTTCTCATAATGTCATTATTATACTGAATTTGTAACTGTTTTAATAGATCTTTCAAGGGAAAAATTATGAAATATTAAAAAGCAGAACCACAGAACATAGTGAGGCAACAGACGTACAGAAGTAAAAGTGACATGAAATTGTACAGGTTTGGATAACAACACATAAAGATGACGAATGCATAGCATGAACAGCAAAATGCGCATGAGTAAGTTAACTGGACATTACAAATGAGAGTTTTGTCCTGAAACATATTGAGATAACTTAATCATTCTGTCACTGCAGAAGGAATAAAACCAGATGCAAAAAAATTGAGAAAATACACAGAGACCTGAGAATTCTGAACTTTTGATTTTGTGACTTTTTTAATCCTTTAATTACCACATACAATTGTATTAGGAATTTGTTATTTTTCACATATCTCAACTTACTCTACAGAGAGTTGTTTTGGGGTTAGAGCGCAGGGTCAGCAATTTGTACTGCTTCCCTGGAGAAATTGCAGGTTAAGGGCCTTGCTCAAGAGCCGAATGGGGTAGCATTACGTCTGTCACTGCAGGGATTCTAATTGTCAACCTTCTAGTTACCAGCACAGATCCTTTAGCCACAGATCCATCACTCCACCTTTTGGGCTTATTCTTAGACACTTGTACATTTTTGATGAGGTTAATTTCAAATTATTAACATACAGTATACCCATACCCCTTAGAAAACTAATGAAGAAGAAGACAGATGTTGGAGTGATCTTCCGAGACAGAGAAAGCCTGTGTTGATTTGAAAGGAGCACTTGTAAGTAAACCATGTCTAGCATATTTCAAATTAGATGAGCAAACTATAATGATCTATGACATGATGAGTCCTGAATGATTTGCAACAGTAAGATGGACAGAACAAGTCAGTGGTATATGCAAGTTGCTTACTTTCCTCAACAGAAAAGTCACACTCACATATGGGGGACCGTTCGGACAAAAAAGATTGGTTTGTTAATATATAAATTGGCTCATCTATATATATTATTTCAAATACATTGGCTTGAATATATGCATTGGGTTGGATACATGTGTTCAGATATATACGTTGGTTGAGATACATGGCTTGGATATATACATTGGTTTGAATACATCCGTTCAGATATATACATTTGTGAAGATATATATATATATATATATATATATATATATATATATATATATATATTGGCTGATATACATAGGTTTAGATAGAAGGTTTAGATAGATATATTGGTTTAAATAAATTGGTTTAGATATAAACATCCGTTCATTGGTTGAGATACATCCAGTTAGATGTATAGGCGGTTCAGATATATACATTGGTTTGAATAGAACGGTTGGGATTTATGGGCATGCACGGTGCAGCCACCTAGGTTTACCATCTCTGTTTCGCTTCATTCATTGCTTGAGCAATGTTGTCATTATTGTATGTATTTTAAGTAGCATAAGCCTGTTGGTCACATTTTTTTTGGTAAGCTGTCCTAGTTGGGGGTCCTCGATTCCAAGGCACTTTTCTTTTCTTTCATTATTTAAAATACTTGCACAGATACCTGCCTCTTATATCCAGCATATCTAAACCAATGTATAGATATCTTAACCAGCTTATATGTATATAATATGTATATCTTACCTGGTGTATATATATCTAAACTGTGCTATCTAACTGGATTTATATATATCCAAACTGGTGTATATATATCTAAACCAGTGATTTTCAGCTTCAGTTTTCAGTCACCTGACCTGGCTCGTGTACACACACACATACACAGACACGCAATAAAGAGGCTCAAACGAATTGATAATAAAGTGCATATTAAACAAATAAAGAAGGAAAAAAAACAATTAGAAAACTAACATGTATGCAAAAACCCTTCCCAATTCCCCCAACAGCAATAATTATTTAATTGACACTAGACATATAACACCTGACTAAACACTGAGCACAAAACAGTTAACAATAAGATGTGATGGTGTTGAAATTGAATTAAGATGCCAAGTAAATAGTTTCCTAAATATTACTAAAGTTTAGTCTTACCATTCTCCAGTTGTTTGAGCGAAATCTAAAGTTGGAAGTGCTCCCTGGATGAAGATATTTACTGACCCAGGTTAAGTCACACAAATAAGCAGGCACAAGACAAGCACATAAATCCAGAACGAAATTGTGATCCAATGGTAATTCATAATCTAGAGGAGGGGTGAAGCCTTGAGACACAAAAGACAGATGATTGACCCTTCTTTGCCAGCTTCTTCTGGCACACTTTTAAGCCCCGTCCACACGAGTGTCTGAACTGAGCGTTTTTCTGCCATCTGTACCATGGGCTGTGGTCAGCTTGAACAGCGAATTTTTCTGCTTATTGCAACGAATTGGACTGTCCATGTGGGCTTTCAACATTTGCGTTTGGTTGGATGTGCATTCGGATGGCATCAAAAATATATTGCATACAGCTTTTTCTTAGCATCAATTTCTGCCAATATTGAGATGAGCGTGAAGAAAACATCTCCATTGTGTTTATATGTCGATCATTTAACTTTCTGGAGGACCGGATATGTCTCATGATTACATAATATAGTCATTTTTATAATGTGCCAAATATTAAATATCTATATTTAATAATAATATTCTTATATACTGTATTTGACTTGATTTGAGTTGAGTTTACATCATGGTGCTTGGGTTAGAAGGATTAGGAGGCAGTGAGGTGGTAACAGACATACCAGGGAGGATCCATACTTAATTATTAAGACTCATGGTTACAGGTAGAAGGGTTTATGTCCATTTAAGGGATTACTGGCTCCTGAATATAAAGTAAGGGAATCAAAAGAGATTAATGGGGGATCAGCAGTTGTGGGGTGACTGTGTGCACCATTTATTTAAAGATCACCCCAATCGTAAATACTCTGTAGGTACTTGTCTAACAGAAAGGCAGTGAAGGGTGGGTATAAGACCAGTGCCAGTCTAGTGTGCCTATATGGTAAAGTGGTAAATTTACAATCATGTGGCCTTATATTGGGAACAGTCAGTGCCAGGTAACATTAGGTTACTTTGCTCATTTATATTGACACTCACACATCTAGAAAGACCTGGCTTCACAAAAAAAAAGCTCTGTTGAGGAAGGCAATAACCCTGTAAATGATTATGAGGGTTGTTATTGAAGCATCCTGAGAATTGGATTTAAAGACATTCTTTTTCCATTGGTCATTTGAGCTTATAGTAAGGGGATGAGTTGGATGTAGGCTCAACTGGCAGAGAGCTAGTGTAAACAATATTTAAACATTGTGCAACAGAGTTTTCAGAAAGTGGGTGAATGGACTAATTGCCGGATTCTAGATTGTATATTTTCACGGTGTTTAGTCTTTTTTTTCCTTTGGAACACTTTTCACCATAGATTGTATATTTTCAAGGTATTTAGTCTTTTTTTCCCTTTGGAACACTTTTCACCATGTCCTAAATTCTGTTAGAACCAAAATAGTAGAATGAAAAACTGTGAAGATCATGCACCTTGCTGTTTGATATATCTATTTTGTAACACTTTGTAAGGGATTTACATTTAATAAAAGTAATTTATTAAACAAAGGAACAAAGATAAGAACTGTCAAGTGACAAGTTTTATTGTTATAAAGTATTCAAGGTCATCATAATATTAGAGTCTTGCAACTTCAGTTAGGTTGACAGTGTTATGGTAGGAAGCAGTAGATGCAACCAGGGAGAGATTAAATGAAAATGAGGAGAACATCAAGTTTATGGACAGTGTATGTCTCAGCCTGGCATCACATCCATGCCACACTTGACTCACTTGGCACTGTGTCATGATAAGTCAGGAAAATATAAAATATATCAGTGTGTTTTATAATGAATACCTTTCAAATTAACTTTTTAAGTACTACTTCTTATTTTTATTTTCACAGTATTCAAAGAGCATTTACTTATTGGCTTCTTTGAAAGATTAATTACAACACCTTGAAAAATACTTTATAATTCAGCTAATTCAACTGTGGGAGCAGTGAATTATTGGTGTGTTGCTTTCAGTATCCATAGACTAAAATGTGAATGCAAAAATAGTTTAATTTCACAATATGCAATAGTAAAAAGAACACAATACATAAAAATATTTAATACCTCTAAAGTACTCTGTTTTACCCTAACTGTTATAAGTTATGTGTTTTCTCTCTTACCCTGAGATATTTCCTTGGAATAGTTCTTAATGTCTCTTTCACATTCCATTCTTCTCATTTTATGTGCTGTTGTCTTCTTGTGCCCTGTTCCAAGCTAATTATCCATCATTCAGTACTGTCTCCATTCAGTTAACTGCACATCAGAGACTCTTGTTTAGTTAAAGAAATGGGTGTCTGGGAAATCACAGATGAGTCACTCTTCTGCCACCTATAGGGTAGTACATGGTAAATAATATTTTAGAATTTGCCTTATTGTGTTAGAATAATAATGCATTTTAAAGCAATAACAACAGTATACATTGTAAACTTGTATAATGCATAATACATACAATGTTTATCATAATATCTCTTTATTTACAAATGCATGCTTCTGTCAGCAAAAAATACATTGCAGTAGTTTATTTTACCACTAACATTCTTTAAGTTCTTTTGTTACCATTGTGTACCTATGACACTTTGCTTACACTATTAGCCATCTTATAGAACATAGTATGCATGTTTCATTTTTATATGTGGTACATAAGCTATTCAGTGTTTAATCAATTAACTGCCCTACAAATAGAAAACAGAGAATATTAAAACTAAGGAAATTCATATTCAGTATTAAGAAACAAAAGAAATAATGTGAACTAAGCACAATATAAAATAAATATTAACTCTTTCAACCCAATTTGAACATGTCTGTAGATATAGTAGAATCCTCTTGTTTCCTGGTCCAACGGGTAATGAATTCTTAAACTCTAGTTAACTCCGTCTGATAGGCAAAGCTTTTATCTAGACTTCAATAACTTATTAATATTTTTGACTTTATGTGAAGAATATGAGACTAGGAAACTTTCACCATCTTGCATTGTTTTGGTAATTACTGAAAGCAGCTGTTTTAGAACTGCAGGGATGTGCACAAATAGTACAAGGACCAGGAAGTGAAAGAGAGAGGCACACCCATTAAGAACCCTTAACTAAAAAGATTTCTAGCAAAACAAAACCAAAGGGGGAAAGTAGTA